>NW_028318928.1:0-240000 GCF_062004578.1 Staurois parvus
TGATGGATTTGACTTCCTTCTATGGCATCATGGAGCAATTGCAGTCAGCGTTTACTGTTGCAGCTGTTTGTTTCATTTATACATTATATAGAAATTGGCTGCTAAATGCATAGCTGTAAGATATCAGATGTGTTGCACTGAGATAGCATGGGTCACCTTACATGCAGTGATTTTTTTTTTTTTTCCGTATAATATTGCGCATGCTGCAATATAAATTTAAAACAATTATAATTTTATTAAAAAATATTATACAGGGCTAAGTGTAGATGGCAGCAGTTGGGTAATTGGCTAATTTTGCAGGAATATTCTAGTTTTAGGTGGAGTCTTGGGTATCTCACTCCACCCCTGCCAGTCCATCATCTTTATTGTGATCCAACTATAATAGGCTGCTGAAAGCTGATCCTGTGGTCACATGGATGTGCACAATGGCACGGGAGGACGTGTTACCCTTGAAGGCCTGCCCATTGTCTATAGGGGCCTTTGTGGCAGAATATCAGGTCTGTGACCTTTACAGTCCAAAAACCTAGAAAGCTCTACAGATTAGACTTTGGATTCAGAAAGTTGAAGTTAAACTTTAGCCCAGATCAGCATGCAGAGGACTAGATGGAGAAACATGCTTAGGCTGACTTCAGAACTGGAGGTGTGGTCCATGACAACCAAGCAAGATCAATCCAATATCTTTCCTGTTCTGGTTTTGTAGGTTTTATTGTGTTCTTGTATTGGTTACAAGCAACACTCCTTTCCCCCCCCCCCCGCCCCCTTTTTTTTTTTTTAATTTTTTTTTTTTTAAACCATAAAATATTCGTGCAGTGCTAAAATGTAAATAAAATGATAATCTAATCCCAATGCGTATAGGAAAAATCAATCCATATACAAATGTCACGTAGATAACATTCCAGTCCGTAAGTAAAATAAATAACTTAGCCAAGGCGGCTCGATTTATTCCCAGTTGTGTATAATTCAACAAGATTCGGTGAGGGGCAGGTAACAGATAAAATGCGCACTCACCAGATGTGCAGAGGTATTGCGCAGTATATTAAATGGAGGTCTGCCAGGGATCATCCATTTAATATATGGCGCAATACCTTTGCGCATCAGGTGAGTGTGCATTTTATCAGTTTCCTGCCCTTCACCAAATCTTGAATGATATACAACTGGGAATAAGTCACCTTGAGCCTTCGCTATAGTTCACTTTTTTTTTTTTTTTTTTTTTTTTTGTTTTGGCTTGAGAGAATTTAAAGTTCCGACCAGGTGAATTGGGGTGCTCATTCACACCTGCAGGCTTGTTATGCTATGCGCGTTGTGCAACGTGTTGTAACAATGTGTTGCAGTGTTTGGAAATGTTCAATAAAGGTTCAAACAAACTCCATGCACAGCAGTGCAGTTGTGACACACTGCAAAGACAAAAAAAAAAGATATAATAATGCAGTATGCAACTCCTTCCAAGATAAATGTCTTGACTCCTGAGAGAGGCCTTACAGAAACATTGGTGCAATAAAGGTATTGTAACATCGTCCATATTTATGGCAGGAATACACGGTAAGAAAATCGACTGGTCACCCGACGACTGATCTTCGTTCGTCAAAATTATGGCACACATTAACCAATCGAAGAAAATTGTTCGAACAACACGTAGTGTTGACGTCTTCCATACAAGTGGAAGGGAAGCTATGTGTGACCTTGTAGCCACGCCCTTCCACTCAGAACGAGTGATTGGACATAAATCCTTGGAATTGGATTTATGGATCCTTGGGCATGAACATCTGGGTCATCTTCTGTTTCCACTCATGTGTGATAGTGTTTTTTTGTGTTTTTTTTTTTGTGTTTTTTTTTTTTTTCTTCCCCCAGACAACCATCAAACCACCGCACAGAAAATCGGGTGTTCGCATGCGAAATGACAATTTTACTGTTCATCCGGAATTTTTGCTCACAATATCGTAATTGGTTAGAGCAACATCCTGCTCATTAAGAGGAATTCATTTGATCAACTAAATTTTTTTTGTACGATTTTCTTACTGTGCATTCCTGGCTTTAGAAGCCCTTTGAATGTCCTCTATACCTATTGCTATACATAATATGTAGATTGGAATGGAGAGTTTTGAATTAGAACCCTGACGCCATTTGGTACATGGTGTTTGTATACTTAATTGTAAAGGGACCTCTGTCTTCGGTAGCATGTCTTCAAATAAACCTGTAGCATGTCCACCATCCTTTTTCCTCTAATTCCTGGCTGCAGTTGGACCATCCTGTCTAGCATTACATATACTGAACGTTCTATGTGGCCCATTTGCCGATTGGCTGAGGCCCACTATACCGTGTACTTTGTCACCACTCAATAAGAACCTCAATCAGGTTTTCTTACAATTTTGGGCTCGAAGGAGGAGATGTCTCCTCGTTTTTGGCTAGGTATTTCCAGGGCCAGATCTGGCCTGTTTAATGTGGGGGTGCTGCAAAAAATTTAAAGGGGCAGAGGACTGTGGGCGGGGTGGACGGCTGACTGTGGGCAGGGTGGACAGGGGCACAGCTCCTTCTCCCATCCCTGCACTGCACGTAGCACAGACAGCGTAGTTCCTCCTCCCCACACAACGCATACCTGAGATCACTATAGTGTCAGTCAAGGATAGTATAGTGTTGGGCTAGGGCAGTAAAATATCAGATTAGGGTGGTAAGGTGTCAGATTGGGGGCAGTATGTCAGGTTAGGGGTGGCATTGGATGGGGCGGGCGGAGGACAGGGGTCGCGTCTGGCGGGGCGGAGGACAGGGGTCGCGTCTGGCGGGGCGGAGGACAGGGGTCGCGTCTGGCGGGGCGGAGGACAGGGGTCGCGTCTGGCGGGGCGGAGGACAGGGGTCGCGTCTGGCGGGGCGGAGGACAGGGGTCGCGTCTGGCGGGGCGGAGGACAGGGGTCACAGCTCCTTTTCCCATCACTGCACGTAGCAGACAGTGTAGCTCCTCCTCCCCACACAACACATACCTGAGATCAGTATGGTGTCCGTCAAGGATAGTATAGTGTTAGGGGTGGCTTTGGAGGGGGCACAACTAAAATCTGGGGGTGCATACCCACCCCAGCACCCCCTAGATCCAGCCATGAGTATGTAAGGATGCACCCATACTAAGTTTAGAGCCAGAAATGCACTTTTGCAGCTAATGTGCCTTTCCCCGTTTTTCCAAGTCACACAGGACATTGCATAGTTGTGAATGGCCCCATATTCCTTAATGGAATCCCTCACTGGGCATTGACGCAATAGGTAAATGCGGACTCGGGCTACGTTCACACTAGCTTTGTCACAGGCGTTTTTAACACTTCTCAAACACCTATGAAAATTCTGCACATGTCAGCACACAGTACTGTTTACACGGAAGCGTTAACGTTGCGTCTCGGCAAAACTGACACCTTGTGTTGAGTTAGGAGGAATTGAAGCCTCCTGTTCAAGGCTATGGTGCCACTCTGCAAATGCCTGGCAGGTGTTTGCGGTGCGTTAATACCATTTAACTTCATTATAGGAGTTTGTGGTGCGGTTTTAACGCTTGGCAAACGCTTATCAACCACCTCAAAACCGCACATAGGGCGTTTGAGGAGCGTTAACTCTTCCCAGACACCTAACGCCTGTCAAACGCTATAGGGGCGTTTGGCAAGAGTTAGAAAAAAAGTGTGAACGAGCCCTTACTGTCATTGACAAGTTTCACTGGAAAAGTTGGGGGAAGATGTTGTCTAATGGGGACCCGGCAACAACCTTCTAACAGCAATTCTTACCTTCTTACCCTACTCACTAAAATTTTCTTTTTTTTTTTTTTTTTGGTCTGAGAAATTTTCCTCACTACTTGTAGTAATCCACATTGCTCAGACATTAGGTTAAGAAAATCTCACTCAGGCCTCATTCACATGTGCATTGAATGCAGACCGCTCTTCAGAGAGCATTTGTGAGGCGTTGTATCGCTCTCTTGCCTGCTTTAACCCCTTGCACCCCACAATAGTGCTCTGCAACTGCATGCGCTTGCAGTGTGGCCCCCTTCACTAGGAGGGGTTGTGATTGCCAAAAGCAACGGGGGGGGGTATAATTCCTGCTGCAGCATATGCACATTCCAGGTCTCTGCAGCTGAAGCGGGTACTGGCTGTGTGGGAAGTAAAACAGGTGGGGTCTTAGGCTGCGTTCACACTAGCCTTGTTTGCTAGCAGCAGAAAGGCATTTGGGAAGCAGTAAAAACGCTTCCCAAACGCCTCAGACAATTCTGCCCATTGCAGCACATGGTGGTGTTCTAACGGTAGCGGTGCGGCAAAACTGATGCCTCTGGTCAAGTCAGGAGGCATTGAAGCCTCCTACTCTAGTCTATGGTGCCGCTCTGCAAACTGCCGGTGTTTGCAGAGCGGTAACAACATTCAAACTTTATTATAGGCGTTTGCGGAGCGTTTAACGCTTGGCAACCGCCGCTGAACTGCGCATGCGGCGTTTGCCAAGCGTTAAACGCTCCGCAAATGCCGGACCAACGCTTGCCAAACGCTATAGGGGCGTTTGGCCAGAGTTGGTAAAACAGTAAAGTGTGAACAAGCCCTTACTCATGTGGGGAAAAAAAAAAAAAACTGTAATTTAGTCACTCCCAGATGTGAGTCCACCTCACATTTTTTTGTAAATATTTGATTCTCTCTTTTCATGTGACAACACTGAAGAAATGACACTTTGCTACAATGTGACATAGTCCGTGTACAGCTTGTATAACATGTAAATTTGCTGTCCCCTCAAAATAACTCAACACACAGCCATTAATGTCTAAACCGCTGGCAACAAACGTGAGTCCACCCCTAAGTGACAATGTCCAAATTGGGCCCAATTAGCCATTTTCCCTCCCCGGTGTCATGTGACTTGTTAGTGTTACAAGGTCTCAGGTGTGAATGGGGAGCAGATGTGTTAAATTTGGTGTTATCATTCTCACTCTTTCATACTGGTCACTGGAAGTTCAACATAGCACCTCATGGCAAAGAACTCTGACAATCTGAAAAAAAGGACTTGTTGCTCTACAAAAAGATGGCCTAGGCTATAAGATTGCCAAGACCCTGAAACTGAGCTGCAGAAACTTACTTTTTGGAGTGATGAGCTTCAAATGATGGCAAACTCAGGCACCATTGAATATAATAGAAATCTTAGTGTCCAGCATTGAAGTGCTTTTGGTAAAACTGCAAATTGCACTTAAATTTGCCTCAGGTGAGGCCTAAATTCAAGTGTATAACCACTTTACAACCGTCCTACAGCCCAATGATGGGTACAGTGCGGTTGTCAATTTCTGGGAGGGTGTCATATGACTTCCTCCCAGAACGCACCCCCCAGTGGTGTGATGTCGGTGATCCAACCAACGGACGCGGCTGATCACATGACAAGGTAAAAGGCCGATCACAGCGGCCTTTTACCACATGATCAGCTGTCCAATGATACGGCAGATCACAAAGTAATTACAGTTGCCGGTTAGCAGCGCTTTCGTGTGAGGAAAGTACTGCTGATAACCAGCAAATGTCAGAGGACACCCGCACTGATCGGTGCCACCTCATCAGTGCTGCCCATCTGTGCCACCTCAACTCACATCAGTGAAGGAGAAAAATTACCAGTTTGCAAAATTTTAGAATAGAAATAAACTTTGTTTTATAGTGCAAAAAATACCACCAAATGAGAGCTCTTTGTGGGGAGAAAAAAATAAAATTTTCATATGGATAGTGTTTCATAACCACGCAATTTACATTCAAAGTGTAACAGCATTGAAAGCTAAAAATTGGACTGGGCAGGAAGGGGGTAAAAGTGCCCGGTAGGCAAGTGGATCATTTGGCCTAGTTCACATGGGGCATATCAATGTGTACCCTGTGTGAGGGCCATGTTTACCTGCACAGGTGTTGCCTGTATAAGGATGTCCCATTCATGCCAAAATGGAGGCCACATCTGCACATACATGGCCGCTGCTTCTAGTATGACACCTGTAAGGGTTTATATCCCCAAACCTGCATTCGGGGTTGCAGCTGCCTTGTCTGTGCAGCCGCTATGTCCCAATAGACATCAGTGGGACTGTCTGCCGATACACAGACCGCCTGCACATCCCCGTGTGGATTAATACGACCCTCTCGTGGGGTACGCATTGATGCACCCCATGTAAATGAGGTCTTAGAGCTGATTCACACGTGTGGTGCAAATTGAAGCTCAGGTTTCAGAGCCAATTGGTACAGTAGTTCATGTCAGGCTTGCATCAGGTTCAGGGCAGGGTTGGCTCAGGATCTTGGCTTGTTCACACGTGTGCAGTTTAGGAATGGTTCCTATAGAAGCCAGTAGCCTGTAATCTGAACCTGAAGTCACTGCCCAAAAATCAGACGGGAATCTTTTTAACCACTTGCCTATTGGGCACTTATACCCCCTTCCTGCCCAGGCCAATCTTCAGCTTTCAGCGCTGTCGCACTGACAATTGCGCAGTTGTGCAACACTGTACCATATGAAGTTTTTAGCAATTTTATTTCACACAAATAGAGCTTTCTTTTGGTGGTATTTAATCGCCGCTGGGGGTTTTTTTTTGTTTTTTTTTTCTGTTTTAAATTTTGTTATCGTATAATTTTTCTCCAATGATGTGCGTTGATGAGGTGGCACTGGTGGACATTTGAGGAGGTACTGATATGCAGGAGCGATGTTCACTGATAGGTGGTGCTGACGGGCGCAACTGCTGTAGGGCACTGATCAGTACCAATCTTCTCTGACTGCTGTTGGTTATCAGCAGTACTTCCCTCATGCTGTGATAACGTGAGGAAAGTGCTGCTGATAACCGGCAACTGTATTTACACCATGATCAGCTGTCATTGATCATGTGGTAAAAGGCTGCTGTGATTGGCCTTTTACCTAATCATGTGATCAGCTGTCCCCGTAGGACACATTGAAAAAATGTCACCAGCACACCGAGGATCACCAATATGGGTCCAAAAGTTTTAATAAACAATCACATAGTTACAAGGCAACGTTTGGAGTCTCGCAGGACCCCTTCATCCTCGGTGTGCTGGTGACATTTTTTCTTTGCTGATTTTTGTTCGGTCACAGTCGCTGCAGCACCCACTTGTACACCAAAATATTTTAGACACTTGTATACACACAGCCATTTTTAACGCAGGAACATGTGCGTTTGGATTATACACTTGCGTAGGACACAGCGATCACAGATTGCCGGGTGCGTGCCCCTGGGGTTCTAGGAGGACATCACGCTGTAGCCGCCATCATTTGGCTATAGCGCAGTTACCAAGTAGTTAAAATCGCACTGAATCTGCGCCGGCCTGGCACCGGACGTATGTGAACAGGCACCATAGAAAGCAATGTTTCTCGCGTAATGCAGATTGGATGCGGTTCAAAACGCACCCAATCCACACATGTGAGCGGACACTTAGATTCAACATTTTGTTACTGCTGGTCAGGCCATAGCAGTGAACATTGTCACTTTCTTCATGCAAAAGGCATCTAGGTAGATTCTGAGTTACCTGACAGATTGCTGGTTGTTGCTTGTGTGGTGTGTTGTGTGGTGTGTTTTTTTTTTTTTTTTTTTTTTTTTTTTTTTTTTTTTTTTTTTTTTTAATATACCCCAAACCTCCCCCACACCTTGTTATAGGTGTAGGGTGTTTACATACCTCATGAAGCCTGACTGGACTGCTCCCAGGACGTTGGTAAATGAGGCCTAGTCATCACTGCTCACCTCCACCAACACAGGAGTGAGCTCTCGCACTGAGCTCAGAGCCACTACATCGGGGAACATAGAGCATGTGAGGGGGGGTTAGGATGAGAGAGAGCTCACTCCTGTGGGGGTGAGCAGTAATGACTAGGCCTCATTTAGCAATGGCCTGGGAGAATTCCAGTCAGGCGTCATGAGGGACATAATGACCTACGCCTATAGCAAGGACGTGATTCAACTTTAGGGCCAGTTCACACTACAAGTGTTTTATTTGCATTATTTGCATTTTTCTGCATCCAAAATGCACAAAGTAGGTTGTATGGTTGTCAATGTCACAGTTCACATCAGTGCTTGCAGTTCCAGTGTGTTCCAGATGCAGAAAGAAATGATATTATATATTATAATTTTTTTTTGTTCTGCACAATACTGTACTGGAACTCGGTAAAACACATGAACGCACATGTCCCTATTTAAATTGAAGACGGAAGGGGGGGATGAACTGGAACAAGCCAAAAATGCATCTGGACTGCGTTTCTATAGTGTGAATCAGCCCTTAGTCAGAACTGCAGTTTTTCATCTAGACACCCTTTGCCTACATAGGCAGTGTTTATTGTGAAGGTAAACGAACCCTTTAATATTGCATTGTATGAATTTGGAGTAGACGTCGGGTGGAATTGTCCACAAGATCCAGTCGGATTTTGTTGGGCCCCATTTTACACATTCCCATTAATGTATGTAGTGGAAGGAGCACACCTAAACACTTGTGGTAATCAAAGGCCATGTTCTAGTTGGAATCCGTTCATATCTATGCACTTGGAAAATGGCTTCAGTCCCTTTTTTTTTTTTTTTTTTTTTTTTTTTTTATCTTGTGTACAAATAAAACTTCAGCGCAACAAATAACTCCTCAAATTCCTGTGTATACCAGCGCTGCTGACACTTGCATGCGTTTCCACGTGCATATATCGCTAACCTCATAAATTAAAGCATCCAAACCATGTGATTATGCAACAACTCCTAGATTGTAAGCTCGAAAGAGCAGGGCCCTTGATCCCCCTCATGTTTTGCATTGTATTGGTATTGTTCTGTCACATGTTCTGTCTCCCTTTGTAATGTACAGCGCTGAGCGAACTATTGGCGCTTTATAAATACTGTATAATAATAATGGTGTATACACTCTACACAACTTAAAGATCCGTACTGTGTGCTTGATCTGTGCGTTTATAACTTGTTCCCAAACAGGTGCTCTTTATTTCTTATATCCACATATATTCTCACCTCCTTTTTATGATCCAGATTGCAGAGGTCAAATACCGCCTTTCCCTTTTTTAACCCAGGTAGGTATACTGTGTAGATGACTCCACTTTCCTTCTCACTCCGCTGCAAACGGTCCTGTCTCCTCTTTATCCCACATCTTCCGCATATGTAAACAAACGCTTGCCATAGTGTAGTATATAAATATAGTGTGATTTCTTAAACAAAAAAACAAAGTGCCTTCACATTTAAGTGTCCTGCTAGGACACCACAGTAAAAAACATTGTTATGTCTTTTCAATGTGTTCAGGAATTTCCAAGATGGCAGCTTCCAGGATGGTTTATGAGCCGCCATCTTGGAAATTCCTGAACACTTTGACAATACATTATAACAAGGTTTGTGTCCCAGCAGGACACTTTTAAATGTGAGTGCACTTTTTTTTTTTTTCCTTTTAATAAATCACGCTATATTTATATACTACGCTATGGCAAGCGTTTGTTTACATATGCGGAATATATGTGGGATAAAGAGGAGACGGGACCGTTTGCAACAGAGTGAGGAGGAAAGTGGAGTCCTCCTTAACCCAGGTAGATATACTGTGTGTAAAGGGAAAGGTGGTATTTGACCTCTGCAATTTGAGTCATAAAACGAGGTGAGTGTGTATATGTATATATATCTGTCTGTCTGGAGCACCTATAGGAATGTGGATATAAGCAATAAAGAGCACCTGTTTGGGAACAAATTATAAACGCACAGATCAAGCACACATTGGACTTTTAAGTGGTGTTCAGTGTATTCACCGTTATTGCATAATATGGTTTGGACCCTTTTTTTTTTTTTTTTTTTTTTTTTTATCTTTGTGCTTATGCATTTTGAGGCCCAGTATGAAGCATTTTCAGTAGTGGTGCACTGAAATTTAAAAGTGTGTGTAAAATGTATCTATTTTGCCTGGGTTCTCACCAATGCGGTGCGACTCCTGTGCGTTTCCTACATTGCAATTGCATCACGTTCATGTGATATAGTGCGGGAGTCGATGATAAATTAATGATGCCCCGAAATGGATCGCAAAATGCAATTGTCAGAAATCGCATTGCATGGGTGAGAACACCCATGCCATGCAATTTAGGTGTGGCTTAAAAAAAGGGGGGGGGGTCCTGTTTCTTTGGGTGAGGATGTGCCTTGAGCCATACAAAATGTATGACTCAAATCGCACCAGGCAGACATTTTGTACAGGAATGTGGTGAGTCCTGTGACTTGCATGTGGTGTCCCGTGCCGCAGTGTGAACCTGGGCTAAATGTGTTTTTTTTTTTTTTTTTTTTTTTTTTAAATGATTTTATTGCTATCACACAGAGGACCAATAGTCCCCTTGTGATGGCATGTAAGTAACCAGTCCTTTTTGTAGGCAGGGGGGTGCAAAGTTAACAAAGGGCTGGGGGTCACTGGATGACATGTGTTTGCCGCCAAAATTTCGGTGCATCCCTAATTTTCAGCCCCTGGTATTGTTGGGAGAGGGTTAGGTGCCCTGTCATAGATCACCTAGGGGGGTGTGTTTGGGTTTTTGTTTTGTTCCTGCAAAAAAAATTGCGGCACTTTTTTTTTTTTTATCCTTGTATATTCCATTTAGCAATCCTGTGCTTTTTAGGTTTGGCTTGTTCCTATGGACAAAACCTCCACCTTTTTTGTAGTCTGCCTGGTGCTGTATGCTGGGACTTGTAGTGCACTAGTGTGGTCAGATGTCATTTTGGCATAAGCCATCGTGTGATTTGTTCTTTAGACTGATCCCCATATTTCCTTATTAAACTTTTAACATGGTTTACTCCTTGTGACAGGCATCCCACATCCTGCTGCAGCGCTGCCGAAATCTTGTCCGTCCTCTTCTTCAACACCATGAGATACGATGCAGCTGACCCTGGCAACTTCAACAATGACCGCTTTGTTCTGTCAAAGGTGAGTCTGATGGAAAGGATTTGACATATGGAAGTTGTGTACCACCATGTCTGGATGTGCTACTGGCATAGTCCACCTTTTTTGCAAAAAAAAAAATCCTAAATGCAGGCTTCAATGCAAAAAAAAAATATTTTTATTTGTGAGTGCAGAGTATTGCAACCACGGTCAGTGCAATGCACAGGCTTCCAGTTCTGTTCATCCGGAGGTATGGACCGTTTAATGGGGCTGGAGGAAATAATGGATTACATGTGCGCTGTGGGAGATGGGACTTGTAGTCTTTATAGTTTACAGTTCCCTGTGAATGGAAGACATGGCAAGCCTTTCTGACTAACTAAGGGTGTTTTTTGTGGTTTTTTTTTTTTTTTTTTTTTTTTTTTTGTGGTTGTAACCCTTCTGTATACCCAGTGATACAGAGATGAAACAAATCCTCCTACATAAGTTGTACTTGTCTTTCTGTAGTCTCTTCTCTACATCTGTTCAAAGTGCAGAATTTGTACAGCTTGTTGTAGCTGTCAAAGTGGGGCACTTAAGTCTCACTCTGCAGAGCTCAGTGGGCTGATTCACGCAAACAGAGCTGAGGCTGTCAATCACAGGCTGTGTGCTGCAGCTCCCTCCCCTGTTACCTTTTTATCTCTTGGTGTCAGGAAAACTTGTCAAAAGTGATGCATGCTGATAGTAGAGGAAGGAGGCAGCACTTGGTTCCCTGGACTGAGAAAACTACACACTACAGAGGGGATATGCTTTGTTCATATTTCATGTCTGAGGTTTACAACCACTTTAAGGGCCTATTCTCATGCTATGTGTGTATGGAGGCGTGTTGCATGAAGGCAGGCTGTTCATTTTGGCTTGCAACACCTATAAACATGAACCTCAGTTATGTTGGCTGCTTGTGCTTTGTAGTGGTCTAATCAAAGACAGATATGTATTGTCCTGTTGGTGTTCAGGAATGGGGTGCTGCCATGAAATACCCTCCAGTAGTGTGTAGCATAATTAGAAAAATCACCGCTTTCTCATGTGAGACAGCCTCAACCATGCACCACTCCACAAGTCACACCCCTGATGCATTTTACCCCACCCACTGGGGCTTATTAATTTAATTCTTACAGGTACTTGTATAGTGCCATTATTTTATGCAGTGTGTTATATATTTAACGCTGCATAAATTGATGGCACTATGCATACATACCTTCACATCAGTCCCTAACCATAAAGGGGTGTACAATCTGAGGTCCCTAACTTACATTCATACATACACACATATACTAGGGCCAATTTAGACAAGATCCGATTAACCTAGTAGCATATCTTTCGAGTGTGGGAGGTACCCAGAGGAAACCCGCACAGGGAGAACATGCAAACTCCAGGCAGGTGGTGCCGTGGTTAGGATTAGAACAAATGATCCGAATACTGCCAGGTGGAAGTGCTAACCATTTAGCCACTGTGCTGCTATAGTGAAGCCTTACATGCGTTGATGACCTTATAGATTCCTTCTTCATTTGATCTCTTCTAATAGGTTGTCGACTATAGATCAATTATTCCTATATTCAGCAAAGTTATCAATCACATCTTTTTTACCATGAAATACAATCTTTTTTCATGAACAAAGTATCTTGGTGCGGCTGATGGATGCAAAAAAGTGTGGTGGGTGTGTGTATATATACTATGCAAAGGGTGCTTTGAGTGCCAAAGGTGTGACCACAGGTCTGTCATGGACAATGGGGAGGAGTTGTTGTCCCCAGAACAGAAAGTGAGGGGAAACAATGTCACCAAAACAGGAGTAGAAGGGGATGCTTGGACACCTCTTCTGGTGAAGATGGTCCTAGCTATTTAAACCCCCCCCCCCTTCCCCATTGCTGCCACGACCAAAAACTAAAAAAGCTGTTGCTGATATTTAGTCAATGTTTCTGGATTGTTTGGCTTTTCTCCTTTTGAAATCTGAAATTCTTCTATCCAGGGTCACGCTGCTCCCATCCTATATGCTGCATGGGCTGAAGCTGGTTATATTAAGGAATCCGACCTTCTTAACCTGAGGAAAATTGACTGCGATTTGGAGGGCCATCCTACACCGGTAATACAACTGTATTTAGTAAAATAATTACTTAAAATGGGGGGGGGATTCTAACCGAGCACACCCAATGCTGTGTGCATGTATTGCTCCTATGGCTGGTCTGCACAGTAGCTAAAAATGGACATTAAAGCCTTGTGCGCCACCTCCTGGCTGAATATAATAGTATTTGTTATATTGGAGTCCTACTAAAAAATAAATATATTGCAGCTTACCAATAATTAGATGCGGTGACGTTTGTTGTGTTTGTTTTATAACTGCAGCTACCATATGTTCTATCTGCCTTCTGGGCCAGATCCGTGATGGCATGGTCAGTGTGTCCAGGTTTCATGCCTGAGACATACAAGATACCAAGGAACAGTGTGCCTACAGTTCCATAGTCGGCCTGTGATTTGAAGGTTGGCATGACCCCATCCAGCCCTGCCGGCTTGATTTATAGGGATCTTCAGCAGAAGACTGTCTCAAGAGCAGTAGCACATTCAATAGAACAGTCTTCACCCCCAAAGCATGGGGGGGAAAAAAAAATAGTATTGGCATGATTTCCATTGTGCAACTTCACATATAATTTAAAAATATTGTATTACAGAAACTGCCATTTGTTGATGTCGCTACCGGCTCTCTTGGGCAAGGCCTGGGAGCATCCTGTGGCATGGCTTACACCGGGAAATACTTTGATAAGGCCAGGTAAGTACACCCTTTCCCCCAAAACATATCAATTTGCTGGGGGTAATAGAAAAGGACACAAGTGTCATAGACCTTAATGGGGTGGCAAGGGACCCATGTGGCTTGCCTATAAAAAGCTTATGGAAATGCCTGCATTAATTTGCAGATTGCTTTAGTATATAGGTAAAGTTCTAACTTTGATCAGTGAATAGTGTCCAAAACATGGCACCTGATGCTTGGAGTAAACCTCTAAGGAAAATGTGGGGTGCAGTTGCTAAACCTTTTCTGAAAATGCTTAACAGATTTCTTTCACTTACTGATTGGATGGGGTCTGCAATATGTGACTTGGTTTTGTGCATTTGCTTTGGTACAGAAAGCCCCCAGCATGACTTTTCTAGTGCATGGCTGAGCATAAAAAAAAAAAACCTTTATGGGTGCAGTTAATGCCAACTGGAAATCTGTTGGTGGCGCCCTTTCTGCACATTGTGAGTCGTCCGTTTTTTTTGTTTTTTTTTTTTTGTTTTTTTTTATTCAGTTTGCCATTTTCAGCCATTGGTGTTCTTGAAAGGAACAAGGTAAATATATTTCCTTCATTACATCAAATACATATGCGCTTTTTCTTTTTGCAGTTATCGTGTCTATTGTCTTCTGGGCGATGGTGAGTCTTCTGAAGGCGCTGTATGGGAAGCCATGGCCTTTGCATCTCTTTACCATCTAGACAACCTGGTAGCCATCTTTGATGTAAACCGTCTGGGCCAGAGTGAAGCTGCCCCTCTCCAGCACAAGACTGAGATCTACAAGAAAAGATGTGAAGCTTTTGGGTAAGCGCCCTTCTTGTACTTGGTGACCACCTTAATGTGGTAGCATTGTTAAAATGTGCACCAGTTGTGTGGTTTGTGTTTTTGTTTGTGTTTTTTTTTTTTTTTTTTTGTTTTTGTTTTTTTGTGTTGCCTATGATGTGTGGCTTATGTTTGCTGCATACCTCCACCCACTGTTTTATGAGGTCTGCTACCCCTCCCGCAGGGGCATGGCAGGTAGAGAAGAGATCCGTAATCCTCAGTTTGCTGATCTTTGCTCTCATCAACTAAGATGGAAGCAACGAGCATTTTGCGACTTCAGGCTTTAGCCCTATCATTCCCCAGCAGTACTGGCTGGTGAAACTTGTCTGCCCCCCTATGTGATGGCAATAAATTTAACTTGATGCACTGTCCTCTTCTAATTTACCTGAAATTGAGCAGTAATGGTTTGTGTGCGCTATAATTTGACGTTTTGTAAAATATGGGTTTGAAAAATCGTTTCACCACTATGGTGTGACTTAAAAATTGGTCTTTTTTTTATTTTTAACTTATCCTCCATGGTCTTGGTTTAATAAAAAAAAACAATTCAGGCCTAAAATACAAATGTTACCAAACCGCTCTGGCAGCATAAAGGTTTAATTGGCACACATGATGCACCTTGATTTAAGGGGGGTGCTCTAAGACCGTGTAGTGTGTTGTGTATCCCAGGGAGCTTCAGCATTCTGGTTAAAAGCTGACTTGTATTCCATCTTGTGCTCAGATGGAACACCTACATTGTGGATGGCCATGATGTGGAGGAATTGTGCTATGCTCTCTGGCAGGCAGCCAATGTGAAAGACAAGCCCACTGCAATCATTGCCAAAACCTACAAAGGAAAAGGCATTTCAGGTAAGGTTTTGGACTGTGCTTCATTCATAAAATGACCGTTGTGCAAAGAAATATGTACACTTTGTTGTGTGGTTTTTGTTTATATTCCTTTCCAGGTGTTGAAAATAAAGATAACTGGCATGGGAAACCTATACCTAAAGACATGGTGGAGTGCATTATTGATGAGATCAAGAACCAGATCCAGACAAACAAGAAAGTGACTCCCTTGGCTCCCATCAGAGATGCTCCTAAAGTCAGTATTGACAATATTACAATGTCCACTCCTCCCAGTTACAAAGTTGGAGACAAGGTGAGTTCAGTCTGTGTATTATCACACAACAGTCAAACTTCCTATCTGGATGATGACCAATGTATAGCTGGTCGCATATGCTACCTGCAAAAAAAAAATGCTTGGTGGTTTGAGATGCAAAGGAGGGGGGGGGGGCCCACCCTACTTTAGTTGCATGATCATTTTTGGTATTCATTATAATTTTTTTTTTTTTTTTTTTTTTTTGTCCATGGCAAAGTCACAACCAGTAGAAAGTGTCAACATGTTTCGGGGACCAAAACATCCCTTCATCAGTACTCAAACATGCTTGCGTAAAAAAAAAAAAAAAAATTTGATTTTATTAGCAATGCTACCACACCTCCTACTAGATTCCACATACCTGCCTGTGTCTACTAAAGGTTTTGTCTGGGAGGTTGCACTTAGGGGTTTTTTTTTTTCTCATTGGATTTTTAACATTTCAGGCTTGAGCCCTGATAAAAGGTCAAAGCATTCCCCTTTTTATCAGGGCTCACTCTTGATTGTTAAAAATCCAATAAGAACTATGGTGTAACCTCACAAACAATACCTTTTTTTAGTAGACACAGGCAAGTATGTGGAATCTAGTGGCTCTGTAAGAGTGTTGCCAATAGCAACTAAAGCTTTTCACAAGCAAGCTTGAGCCCTGATAAAGGGATGCTTTTGTCACATGAAACGCAGGATGGTGTGGGGTGTTTGTTTTTTGTTCCCCCCCCCTTGGTTGTGATTTTGCTTTTTAAGAATAAAGAATATAAAGACTCCTCATTTAATCCTCTAGGAACTTGATTCCTTCTGTACACAAGCTAAGCTCTGACACTCATGGCAAGACCTATTTGTACTGCATATGACTTGCCAGTTTGGGGTTTGGTTGCCAGTGCAGCTCAGAATGGCAGCTTGTTTGCAGTTGGAGGGTAAATGGTCTGCTTATAATCTAGATAATATATGTATGATGGCATATTATGTAAACAAAGTGCAGCAGCGATTGGTTGGAAACTCTAGAGCAAGGGTCTCCAAACTTTCTAAACCAAGGGCCAGTTTACTGTCCTTCAAACTTTAGGGGAGCTGCACCATTGGTCCTTCACCTCATGCCAGGGTGCTAGGCGTAATCCTAGACTCTGATCTCTCCTCTTGGGCCCTACATCCAATCACTGGCTAAATCCTGCCGCCTCAACCTTGAACAGTTCCAAAATCCGCCCCTTTCTGACCAATGACACCACCAAACTTGCCCATGCCTTGGTTTTATCCCACCTTGATTACTGCACCTCCCTTGTCACTGGTCTACCATTACACAGGCCCCCCCCCCCCTCTTTAGTCTATTATGAATGCTGCTGCTAAACTACATCTTACCAACCGATCAGCAACTGCTGCCAATCCCTTCATTTGCTTCCACTAACCCAACGTATAAAAATGCTAACCACAGCTTACAAAGCCATCTACAACACTGCCGCTCTAGCTCCCTAGTCACCTCCTCCAGGACTCCTCCAGAGCCTATCCGGTCAGCCCCCACCCTGTCTGCCTTTTTAGGCGATCTGTTGAAAATCACTTTATCAGGAAAGCCTACTCCACCTAAGAACTGTACTTGAATCACCTCTACCAGATCATCCCCCCCCCCCCCCCCCCCCCCTCCCTTCAGCTTGTAAGCTGCACAAGCAGGGCCCTCCTATTCCTTCTGTACTGAAATGTATTGTAATTGTACTGTCTCCCTTGTATTGCAAAGCACTTTGCAAACTGTTGGCACTATATAAATCCTGTATAATATTTCTTGGTGTCAGTGGGAGAAATACTGTCCCATCTCTGGTGTCACTGACAGGAACTGTACTCCACTGTTGCTGACGGAACTAATGCCCTAAGAACTGGATAAAAGCAAGCAAAGGGTTGCAGTTTGGAGACACTTGCTCTAGACCATGTCTGGGTTCTTCTGTACATTCTGAATGTCCAAGTGCTTGCTGATGCCTCAAGCCCAACTGAGTGACGGACCCCATGATTATTGTACATTTCTATGACATGATCACTCCGCCCTTGTTCTCCTGAGTGCTTCCCTTGCTCAGAGGTGCTGAAGTTTGGACAAATGTATTTATCTTCACACATGATGGTGCCAATATTCTTTAATGTGAAGATGTCTAATTTTTAGGATTGGAATTTGCATTGGCTACCATAAAAGAATGGATCCCAAAGTATCAAACTGGGGGTCGTGAAAGTCCTTCCGTATTTAAATTTCTCTGTATTGGTGGTGACAGCATTTGGTTTGTGTCCTGAATGTGTAAATCCACTCTTGCATGAATCCTTTCCACCATTTTCTAGATTGCAACCCGCAAAGCTTATGGCCTTGCTCTTGCTAAACTGGGACATGCCAACAGCCGAGTCATTGCCCTTGATGGAGACACCAAAAACTCCACTTTCTCTGAGATCTTCAAGAATGAACATCCTGACCGCTTTATAGAGTGCTACATTGCTGAACAAAATATGGTAAGAAACATTGAGTGTATTGGCCTTATTCCAGCAGTGCCTGCGCAGACTGTACTTGTTATGAATGTCTAATCACATCTTTAAAGTGAAATGTATGGTTACTGTGTCCTGGGGTTTTATTCCATTCTTACAAATTTCGACCAAAATCATACTTTATACACTTGAGACAAGAGTATGTGAAATACACGTGTGCATGATGGGTTGTTTTTGTGGGGTTTTTTTTTTCTAGTTTGTTTTTTAGCATTTTTTCCTTTCCCCTTTATGGGCTCCCTTGAGCATTATGCCATATGCAGCGCATAATATGACAGACTTGCCTGTCAAACAGAGCCCTCAAATGCTGTGCAGTCACCTCCAGCAGTTCCCAGGCACTTCCCTCTGTGTTCGTGCTCTCTGGCTGCTTGAATAGCCGTGACCTCACTCTTTTGTGGCAGTCCCTTCACCATGGCAGAGTGGATTCTATAAATGTGGTCTGAGAAATGCATGCAAGGTACATTACCACTGACAGGCCAAGAGGTGTTTATGACAAAACTCAACTTTAGTTCAGAGAGATTGATGCTGCCCATCAGCGGGGGGGGGGGTGTGTTACTGTCAAAGATGACTACTATGGTACAGTTTACATGTACTCATTTTATATATAAATTTTGATAGGAGGGATTAGAATCTGTTTTAGCTACGATTCACTTCAATAAGTGACTCTTATCTGTTACACAAAATCAATGCACATCAGTTGTTCATGTAGTAGGATGAGTTTATGGCTAGAAACCAGAAGATGTTATGATCACATGGGGGGGGAGAATGGGGAAATACTGGATAATGCTGTGAAAACTTGCATAGGCACCTAATAATCGTATAGAAAAGGGTCATTAGATGTGAGCATGATATGACATCACTTACATGTTGGCTTATTCAAAGTTGAAGATTGGCTTGATCCATTCTCCCCTGCACCTGAGCAAGGCTTTGCACTGGGGCCTGGATATAATTGCCAATTTTGAGTTTCTGGATTGAATTCTCTGGACATCTAGTTAGAAGGTAACCTTAGAGGATTGACAAACTAGTCCGGATGTTGAAATGGCTGATCAGGTTGACAATGATGTAAAAATATTGCATTTGTGACCGTAATAACAAATATATTTATACTTTCCCTGTTTTGTGTAATTTGTTACAGGTGAGTGTGGCAATGGGCTGCGCCACCCGAAATCGCACTGTGGCTTTTGCCAGCACATTTTCTGCCTTCCTTTCTAGAGCGTATGATCACATTCGTATGGGGGCCATTTCTCAATCTAATGTTAACCTTTGTGGCTCACACTGTGGAGTTTCTATTGGTGAGTTGTGTATCTAATTTGGCACTTTTTTTTTTTTTTTTTTTTTTTTTTTTTTGTAATATATCTTGGGCCTTGTATCATAGTTGCCTTAACTCTTTACCTCTACCACCATCATGGCATGTGAATAGAAGCATGGATGCAATGCTGCATTTAAGTGGTTTTTGGCATCTGTAAAGCAGACTGATGTTGCTGCAGGTTTTACACCCTGCTATGCGCCCTGGGATTGTCTTTCTCCTTTTGGAGCCCTGGATGCACAGGAGATGCTTTAAGATAGGGATTGACTGAAACCGGCAATATTTTTGTTTCTGATTTTTTTTTTTTTTTTTTCCCTGCAGAGCATGAAACCTAGAGTGCCCTGTTATCTCCTGCCACCTGCACCATTCTATTTGATGGGGACTTGTCGTTCCCCTTGTGATGGCAATAAATGGGTTTTTATTACGTTCTAATTTTACACATGGAAATGCACTTTTTAGTATGTTTTAGCAAAATAAATTGCTGACACAGTGAGAGGTTAAGAGGCAAATGGATAATTGGGTTCCCCACATTTTACAAGCGCATGCATAGCTCTAGTGCAACTTTTATTAGGCAGTGAGTATTTTTTGTAGTAGGTTTTTTTTTTTTTTTTTTTTTTTTGTGGTTTTTAAACTCCTTCAGCACTACAGAACTAGTCCAGTTGAATTTTTGACTAACTGCTACTAAATATGACCTTTCAGATCTTGCCCATGTATGTTGGCAATGGCCAGCTTTTGGAAATGTTGCGAAAAATTGGGAACATCTACAGATGTTGTAGCTACAACTAGACTTTTTTTTTTTTTTTTTTTTTTTTTTTTTTTTTTTTTTTTTTTAAATCGGACAATATTTTGATCCTAATGGAAAAATTAGGTATCGCATCTAATTCAAAGTGGTTAGGACCATATCTAGTGGGCTTTGTTTCACAATTCACTCTCCTCATGCTCTATATTTATATTGTGTTTTATTCACATACTTGGTATGCATGTACTATATTCCTGTAATGTTTGCAACTACTACATACTTTAAAGAAGATTAAACACGTTTTGATCAGGGGGCGATTTTTGTTTGACTTGCTAGTATATATATTTTTTTTTTTTTTTTTTTTTTTTTTTTTTTTAAATCTGCCTAGTGGCTTCAATCATCTGCAGCTCCAAGTTTTACTTTGTTCTACATTTTTCCACCTTTCAACTTTCTAAAAATTAATCTGGCATTCATATATTCAGATTTTGTGTTATGTGATCAAATCTCTCTGTACAAAACTCTAAGCAGAAGAGCTGGAATTTTTAAAGTTTCTTTAGAGGCGCTGAGGATATTTCACAGAAGTTGAAAGCATGTGTGTGTGAGATTGCTGCCTGTCTGATCTATTAGCAAGGTTCTATTATGTAATTGTGCAGCTTGGGAATGATTACAATGTCTTTTTTTGTATGGTCAGGTGAGGATGGTCCTTCACAAATGGCTTTGGAGGATATTGCCATGTTCCGTGCTATTCCATCCTGTACTGTCTTCTATCCTAGTGATGGTGTTTCTACAGAATATGCAGTCAGTCTGGCTGCCAACACTTCAGTAAGTGTCATATACAATAATGCAGTGTAGAGTATTCTCCATAGAAGCCAGTAATATAAATGTCTGATCGGTCAGCTATGGGTCATTATTGCAGCTCTCTAGTTAAATTCATTGTGTAATGCCTTTTTGTTGTAACATCTTTGCTGTGTGTTTTTTTTTTTTTTTTTTTTTTTAAGGGCATTTGTTTTATTAGAACCAGCAGACCGGATACTGCGATAATCTATTCTCCAGAGGAAAAGTTTGAAATTGGACAAGCAAAGGTAATAAGGCATGCAAGAAAATGAACAGTGTTCCACAACTAAAGCTTACACTGTGTGTGTGTGGTGTTCTGTCACGCTTTGGGGTTGTATTTGATGTGTGAAGAGATCGCACAAAAACTTAGAAGTGTAGCATTTTATTAAAAGTATTATACAGGATTTATATAGCGCCAATAGTTTGCTCAGCACTTTACAATACAAATAATGACTATTCAATATATTAGAAAGTATAACACTAATGGTTAACTAAATGCTAGATGCTGTTTCCAACACAGTCCCAGCTGCCTGCATGGCATAGGTGATCAGATATTGTGAGACAATTGGACAACTTTAAGGAAATATGTAATATTTCTTATATTGTATTTTTAATGTTGCTCTATATCTTTTTTGTCTTTCTCCAAGGTTGTTCGTCAGAGTGCTTCTGACAGGGTGACAGTGATCGGGGCTGGTGTCACCTTACATGAGGCGCTGGCAGCTGCAGAAGAGCTTGCCAAACAAGGTTAGTGTCTTATTTTTTAGGTTCTCATTTTTACTTTCAATTGTGAAATTGACAAAATCAGTAATTCTACACATGGGTAGATGAGCATTAATTGAGCAAGGCATAGATCTAAACCAGACCACTGTACTGCATGAGTACATGCCAGCAATCATGGTATAGAAATGCCAACTTGACGCTGTAGAAATGTTTTTGGTTTATCTGCTCTGATTTGATTGAAACATACGCAGTGGAAGTAAAGCTGCTTGGAACTGAATAAATCAACTTCTAGCTACTGAGCAAAGTCCTTTTTATAGGGAATGCATACTAAAACTGTGCTCAATCGTGACAATCACTGCTTGGGTCACTTAATCTGGATTCAAATCAGAAATCATTGCTCCCAGCCCCCTTTTTTTTTTTTTCTTTTTTTTTTTTTTTTTTTTTAATCCACAAAATGGAAAGTAAATGAGCAGAAGCAACATCCAAATCAAATTTTGTCTTTGTGGCCACCGGTTTTTGCCTTCAAAAACATTTCCCCCCAAAAAATGTTAATTTCAAGGCATGCCATGAAATAACTGTCACAGTTGCTTGTGCACTCAGTTGAACTGTCTAGCCATCAAATGGCTAGTGTCATAACTGATCACATGTGAAGCACTGTGGCAACTGCAGATCAAACTGAGGCTAAGATGGCAGCTTCCTTGGTTGAAATGGATAGGGGTTTAGTTCCATGTTCAGCATTTCTCCTGTTTAAGGAGAGTATTATGTTCGGTGTGTTTTATTTGTTTTTTGCTGGTTTTTTTAGACATCAATATCCGAGTGATTGATCCATTCACCATTAAACCTCTGGATGCTGCTACCATTATAACCAGTGGCAGAGCTACAGGTGGTCATATCATTACTGTGGAGGATCATTACAAAGAAGGTAAGATCTCGGTACAGCTGGCTTTGAGTTGGTTATTTCAGCTCTGTAGATGGAATATCCAGAACGTTTTGGGTTTATTCTCTAAACTGCCAAGACTAAAGAGCCCTGAAAGCCAAGTCCAAAGTAAAACTGATTGCTACCACCTTTTTGGTGCCGAGGGTTGGTTATGCCTTGTTTTTTATTGCTGGTGATGTGCTCATGCTGCCAGGCAATCTCCTCCTGTACCCCTCATAATTCAGCCAGTCTTGTGATCTAGATGGGCAAATGCCCCCCCTTCTCCCCATGTCCCATTTCAGCTCTGCAGCATTCTTTCCCACTTACCTGCTAATTGGACAGCAAATTTGCAACATAGAGCTGATTTGTAGTCTAATAAGCCTGTATGTGACCTTTTTGAAGTTGCAGAGCAGACCTAATCATGGTATCTTAGTACTTGTATAGTGTGACAAAGCTAGGAAGTCTAGAAAATGGCTCCACAGAACTATGAACTGTTTTACAGATAAAATGGTCCACTTCTGTATTTCAAATGTTAAGGTTGAATTCACTTTAAAAACCATAATTATTAAAAAACACACATTTGCAGGAAAAATGTGTATTTATATTTTAACAGGAGCCTGCAAAGAATTTAACCTGTGATCAGTGGATTGTGGGTGCAATGTCAGGCTCCTGCAAACATTCTCCAGCTTTCTACCATTTGCCTCTGTATAGGTTTTCAGTTGCAAAGCTGGAGGAAGTGACCGTGGACTAAAAGTGCTCTATTTACACCACTCATAGTCCATGGAGAAGTAAGATCCCATCTGCTGTTGTGGCAAATGAGACTTGTAGTGTATTCATACATTTCAGAATTTAAGTGACAATGGCTTCAGGGGTGAAGACCCACATGCTGCCACAAGAAGGGGGGTGAGGGTCAAAAGCATTTGCACCACGTTGCATGTCACTCTAAATATGGACTTAACTTGCTGCAAAAATGTGAAATTGTGTGGTGTGTGGGGTTTTTTTTTTTTTTTTTATGGCATTCACTGTGTTGTGCAACACTGTTCATCCTGTAGTGACCAGCAGCAGATGGCTGGGTTAGGGTTACATGGTGGCTGGAGCTTTCTAGTTTTGTGAGTGTGGCTTTGTTTTTAAATTTATTTTTTCCTTTCTTTTCTCTCAGGGGGCATTGGGGATGCAGTGGCCGCAGCCTTGGGTGGAGAGCCTGGATTCATCGTCCAGAGTCTGGCAGTCAGAGGGGTTCCTCGTAGTGGAAAGCCTACAGAGTTGTTAGAAATGTTTGGCATCAGTTCCAAGTGCATTGTTGAAGCCGTAAAGTCGACCTTTGCAAACTAATGAGGCTGGTAGCACTATAGAGTGTTGCAAGTAGAAAAGTAGAGCAGCTTATTTAGTTGCATATCTGTACAGAATTTACAAAGGCTGTCATTACTGACCTTCAGAAAATGCTAACTGCCTGGCTGTTGTGCTGAGCCAAATGGCTGACAGTAACCATGCAAATGAGGAAAGTCCAAATGAAGTCAAAGCTTCCAATAGACATTCTAGTTACTGACTCTAAAAGTACTGACTGAGAAGCATAATGGACAGCTAGCATTTTCAGAAGGGCAGGTTGGCAGTAGCAGCCTCCATACTACTGCAGGTTACAATTAGCATTGTTTAATACCATATGTTCACTAGGCTCTCTACATTACTATTCTACCTCCAGTGTTGCCATAACCATGTACTGACCTCCTCTACAGTTCATTCCATGACTTGTCTTCCTGTTTCCACATCCTGAGCACTTGATAAATAAAGACTGTTGTGTTTAAATGACGGAAAACTGGTCTGTTTCTTGAATTTATAAAGCAAAGCCTGCTGTCCTCAAAATTGCATCCATTCTATAAATGTGGAATGGGAAATGGATAGAGCCTCAAATGTTTAGGGCTTGAAGCCCTATGAAAGAAGTCAAAGCAAACTTGGAGATCCAAAAACTAGGTGTAGTTTAAATAAATTAAACTAATTTAAATAAACTAAATTAAACGACAGCTGTAAACATTATGTGTGCATGAGGACTCATTGAAAGGAAAATTCCAAATTTTGGGTTTTCCCTGGAAAGGAATATAGGGGAAACTCTTCTGAGGACAATTCTGGGGGACACAAAGGAATTCCCTTAATTTGCAGGCATTTCCTATCTCGCGTCCTGTTTGAGCCCCCTGCTGCCCTCACCAATGGTGTGATTGATAACCCAACAGGTTGTGTCTGGTAAAGTTTGTCTATGTAAAACCATATTCCCTGTGGGGCAGGTTACAGGATGTGAGCATTGCTGGTAATTTTGGCTTTTGGTGTAGAATTGTATACATGCACATTCTAACATTTTTAAAGAAATTTGCAAGACTTCTTTTTTTTTTTTTTTTTATTCTTGAACAATTGCTGCTTGTTCTACCAACAAACCGGCTTGGCCATGAGGGTGACATGCATTTGTGCCTGCCTCTATATGAGTTGTATATCCAAATATATGGGTTGTGTGCATCTAAGGCTGGCCATAGATGGACTGCTTTATTTTGTTCAGCCAGCAGGCTGTCCCGATACTTCATCCACACATTTTGAGGTGGATGAAGGAATCCCTCCTGTTTGCTCCAGTTTTAGTAACTCTTCTCTGCTGTCTCACTCAGAATCTGGTGAAGTTGTGCATAGTAACCAATCTGCTTCTAACTTCAGCTTGATAAAAACTGGAAGGTGAATTGGTTACTATGCACAGCTACACCAGATTCTGTGTGCACCAGTTTTAGTAGGGCTCCCCCATAGTATTGTGACAACAGGGGGACTCTGCTCTCAGAATACTCTGAGCATTGCCTGCAGGCACTGATTGACTTCCATCAAATGGGCTTGTTGAAAAATGTCTTAAACAGGAGCAGCCGCTTGGATAAAAATCTGGCCAGTTCCTGCTGAACCAGCTGAATGTTGACCCATCTATGGCTATCAAGTGAACCAATGTGTAAGGCCAAATGTGTTCCTCTTGTCTGTACAGTTAGACACAATATAGTGCCAACAGTTGAAAATACATTCATAAGTTCCCATGCCGTTTTTGGTTCAGACATCAGGATGAGCCTGATAATGGTAGATGGAATTGGATGCTATGCAAAGTGCTCTTAAAGCTTCCGAATTCCTTGCTTGGATTCCTGCAAAGGCCACACAGTGAGGTGTATTTCATAATATTTTATTATGCAATGCACTTTGCTGTGGTTCACAGCCTCTTCCTTGGTCATGCACAAATCCAAGCCTTTATTAGCAAAGTACTAGAAGCCAGGCACATTTTAATACGTAAACCATGTTTAAGGCCATTTCCACTTCACATGTTACACCTGTATTTAGGATGCAACATTCCCTGGCGTTCAGCTTTAATCCTATACTTATCATTTGCCCATTAATCCCGTTGTAAACCTGCTAACTATATGGAAATTAAAGCTGAACTACACTGTATATCTGAGCACCAAAAATGCTATTTAATTCATTTTTAATGTTGACTGCAAATTCATCCATGTCACCATGCTTTTATTTTGTTGGGAAATCCCTTTTAAAAAGCACCCTCCAGCATTTCTGAGCATGACCATCTTAAGTAAGGGCCAATGATTTGTGTAGCATTTAACATCCTGGAATCCATCTGACCTTGGCTCTGGCATGCAGGCAGGATTAGGTAGCTAAAAAAGCCCCCTCCCTGAAGACTCCTGTGATGTATGACATTTGCCTAGGCCAGAAACAAGGAAGTTACTGAAAACATGAGAGAAGTTAAGTAAAAAAAAAAGATGTACCTTCCGATCAATTTACTAATGCTAGTAGCATTAGGATTAAAAATAGTTCAAGCTGATACACAAGAGTTTCCTAATCCTACCCCCATGGAAATAGATAGAAAAATACACTTCATTAACTAAACATGCTTGCTCGCTGTGAATGATAAATCATTCTGGTACACAGTACAATATAGAAAATCCCCCCCCAATGAGTTTCAATAGTTTAATTAAAAGTCCCAGGGGTAGGTTACCCAACCAATGAGTAAAAGCATCTCTGAAAACTAATGTAATCCAGGCCCTGTTCACATAGTACTGAGACCGGTGGTTTACCACACTAGGTGGGTGTAGATCACGGCTAGGACACACAGAAGACAGTTGTTTCTATACATTCTGTTTATACTGCCAACACAGCCCAGAGGTGTGGTGCTATGGTACATGCTGCGGGTTTCCTTTTTTTCTTCTCCACAATATTCTTGTTTGGAACAATCTGTTTCTTTTGCTATACTTATTGAATAGCACTCTGGTGGCACTGGACAGCTGAAGGCTTGGGATGGGACTCTGAGCCCTGGGTGACACTGGCTTTTATTTACTAAAGCTGGAGAGTCCAAAATCAGACTCCCTTCTGCATAGAAACCAATCAGCTTCTAACCTCAGCTTGTTCAATGAAGCTTTGGCAATGAAACCTCCTTCCATTACCTGATCAATCGACCACTGTTCCAAGACCTGGACCTCATCTGAAGCTTGAACTAGCTGAATGATCATTTTATCACCTGTAAATGTTTTTTTTTTTTTTTACAATTTTCGCTTGTTGCACTACTGGAGTGTCAAAAATAATAGACTGACACCAAACTGTACATTTTATTTATTAAGTTCAAAAATCATTGCAACAAAAAATCTTTAGGCCCAAATGATTACAATTAAGGTGGGACATAGAGTCAATATCTGAATACATACAGTTTATTGATATAGTATGCACTACTAAATACAAACTATATTAAGTACAGTAACTCTTAAGTAGGGTAAGGCTTATGCCTAATTCTTGTGTGTTTTACAACATTTGTTATGCCGTGTGTGTGTTCTCAGGTCCACGTACAGTGGTTAGTCTCCTAACTCTCCCCTCCCTACTTCCTTCCTGGTTTTCCTCCATCTTCCCATACCCCACCACTGTGTCTGTTCTCTATAATATGGTTAAATGATGTGGACTTCTCTTTTTGGATTATCCAATTTCTGTTCTACTGAGTCTCTGGTCTCCTGTTGCGTGCCTTATGTCTGATAACCAATGCTCTATTGAGTTGTGTCAATCTACCTTTTGTGATATGACTATTGTTCATTATGTTTGTAATGTTAATTTGAAAAACTGTTCAATAAAAACTATTGGAATCTAAGTAGGGCAAGGCTTGTGCCATTATTCAAATAAATGTAATTTTCCTTCAACATAACCCATATATAAATTGGCATTGGCTCGGCACAAATCTTATCTCCATTGCCGTGCGCCTTCGGTGCAAGTAAAATGAATCTTGGTATAAGAAATCATTATGTGCTAAAATAAATTCAATAGGCACTCATAAAAATGCTAAGGCATGAATAAAGCAAAATGGAGAAAAGGAGAGACTGCCACAATACTCCCAGATGGACATGATCAGAAAGCTCTACATTCTAAGGACCTTGTGGACAGTTAGTTTCTTTTATTGCAGAAAAGACAGAATGGCTCTTAAAAAAAATTTCAAGCAGACAGGCCTTTTATTAAACTCTTTAGTTCCACTTTAACGGCTCCTTTTTGCCTAGGGCAGGGGTGTCAAACTGGCAGCCCTCCAGCTATTGCAAAACTACAAGTCCCATCATGCCTCTGCCTTTGGGAGACATGCTTGTAACTGTCAATCTTGCAATGGGACTTTTAGTTTGGCAACAGCTGGAGGGCTGCCAATTTGACACCCGTGACCTAGGGGATTTGAGATGATATTTTTAATTTTTTATTGAAAATTTTTGAAAGATATACAAATATAAATAAAACAATTACAAAAATATGTAGTGCAGATCCTCCACCAGTCTGACTATTTTGTCACAGGTTCTATTCCCTATTGGGTGCATGGCAGCCAGGCACACGGTAGTCTCTCAACACAATAACCAGGCAGCAAATGTCTATTTGAAGTTTAATGCTGATTAAACTTGGTTGGGGTGTAGTGTGCACCATGGGACACTCCAAATTTATTGCAAACTAACAGAGGACACTCTGAAAATAGCTAAAATCATCAGGATGGACCTCTTGTAATAAGAGATGGTGGACAAACAGCTCAGGGGACTCACACTTTGGAAGCAGCCCTAAGCCAGCAAGTCTGGAACAGTCTCTAGGTTTAAGCAACAGTCACTAGGATCTCTCTCAGGCCTCTACTTACTGTGTCCCTGTGTACATGGATGCCTCATTGCTGGACCAGCCAGGCACTATACCATGGGCCTCCAGGCCAGAACCTCAGGCTTTCTCCAAATTGTTCTCAGCAGCTTTAGAAAATAGCCCCCCCCAGAGCTCCCTTAACCAGGACCTCATTGAAACTCCTGCAGTCTTCAGCTAATCTGCCCAGAGGGTCAGCAGCCCTTCAGGCCGGGTCTTCTCCTCCAGAAAAAGGACCCTACTGTTCCAGGCCCCAGATTATTTATATACACTTCAGCCCCCTGCTGGTCACCCCTTTAACCTGGGATTGGCTGAGGCTTATGAGTTTTCAGCCCAGAGTCCGCCTCTTCCAACCCACTATATTCTAGAACTTACTAGAAGACGGGGATAGTAGTTGAGCCTGCAACTAGCAGCATGCAGAACAGCCAAAAGCAATCAAACTCTGCTACCCTGGCTACAGAGGAGACAAAAACTAATTTACCTAATTCTACTAGCAACGCAAAGATTCAAAGAGATTGAAATGTTCAAACCAACCATCCTACAGTAACAGTGGAGGACCATACATTAACATCCACCGTTGATGTCCAGCTACCCCTGACCTTTGAATTTTTAGGAGAGATAATATTTTTGCTCCCCTTGCTCACCTCCATGATGTGTGTCATAAAAATCCAAATTTGGAGTTGTCCAAGAGCAGGAATAGAGGGGAAATCGTCCAATGGGAATGCTAGTTCTGGTGACAATCGGGGTTTTAGCCCTCACTTCCTGTTGTGACTGGGACAGGAAGGAGAAGACCTGGTACCTACCTACAGTTGACAGGCAAAGAGGTGTTACATAGTTTCATAGTAGGTTTAAAAAAAATACATAAGTCCATCTAGTTCAGCCAACCTCCATATACACAATCTTATACCATCGGTTGATCCAAATGAAGGCAAAAAAAGTCCCAATAAAGCATGATCTATTTTCCTCTAGCAGGGGAATATCTCCCCAATGGGACATGGATGGAAAAAAAATCTAACAGGTTATAAACTGTCCTAACTGAATCCACAATGGGGAAAAAAAAGGTTTGCCTTTAGTGCTACTTACATTGCAATGTGTAACAACGTCAGGCTAGGTTCACTAATGCGAACGTCCTTGTTAAAGAGCCATTAGTGTCTCTAACTAGTTTTTTTATTTTTAGGAACTGCACTTGGGCTTAAAACCCAACTCTGGGCTAAATATTTTGAATTGTCCAGCAAGAAGGGAAAAAGAATAAGATCCAGTGGCAATGCTCACCTCTTCACCATGGCTGCCCCCTGCAGTACCTATTCTCCTTCACTAGATGTCTTCACATGTCATTCAATTGGGAAGAATGAAAATGGAAAATTGTATTAAATACTTACCGTAATTTTCCTTCCCTGGTGCCAAATCCATGGCAGCCTACTACAACATGTATGCTGCCATATTGGTGTCTGGAAAAGATGTGAGTGGAGCACTTTATGCACCACCTTGAGGGGGCCCCACCATGAAGCCATGTAATGATGCATTGAATAGTGCTGAGGTTATCACTGGTTCGCTAAGAGGATCCAGAGAGGTCCAGGATCCAGTGCTTCATGGGAATAGACTGCAGGAATCTGCTAAAGAAAAAAAAAAACAAATTCAGACTGACCAGGTTGGAAGAGTTGAGATTTGGAAGCCCAGAAACAGACTTTACCTAAGGCAAAAAGAGAGGAAAAATACTCCTTTAGAAAATCAACCCTGTACTGCATACTGCAATAGTCCCTTCCATTGCTCTAAGCCTCCTTCAAATCTCCCAATTCCTTAGATTTTGCTGTTGTGATCTGACTTCCTGTTAGAGGGTGGCTACATTCTTTCTCCATGGTTATACTGTATATAGGAATGTAGCCACCCTCACTTGTTCAGTGAGATGGACTATGAACTATGGGATGTGTAGTGTGCATAGAGCAGGGTACACGATGCAACATGCACACATCTTATTCTGAGCAAACAGAAGTGAGGGGGGAAAAGGAAAGGCCTGGAAGCTTACAGAGGACAGAAAAACACAGTAATAAACATTTTAATGAAAAACGGATTACAAAGCCATTAACCACTTGCCTTCCAGAGGAAATCCCCCCCCCCTTTCCTGACCATGCCATTTTTTACGATACGGCACTGTGTTACTTTGACAATTGCGCAGGCATGCAACACTGTACCCAAATTAAATTTATTTTCCCACAAATAGAACTTTCTTTTGGTGGTATTTGATCATCTGTATGTTTTTATTTTTTGTGTTATTAAAAGACCATTTTGAAAAAAAATATATATATTTTTCACTTTTTGCTATAAAACATGTCCAGTAAAAAAATTTAAAAACAAATTTTGTTATAAATTTAGGCCAAAATGTCTTTGCTAAAAAAAAATCCCAATACGTGTAAATTAATTGGTTTACGTGAAAGTTATAACGTCTACAAATGGCGGTATATATACTGAAATTTTTATTTTTTTTAATACTAGTAATGGTGGCGATCAGCGACTTATAGTGAGCCTGCGTCAGGCATTCTGACACTGGGGGGGAACTGACTAACTGTCCCTGACATCCTCAGCGACACCAATACAGCACTGAAACTCTACTAATGGGCAGGAAGGGGTTAACATCTGGAGTGATCAAATGGTTAACTGTGTGCTGTGTTTGCTTTACATGCTGCTGTGTATTTCTCTACTGTGCAGAGAAATACACAGCAGCATGTTCTCGCTGGCAGGAGAGAGACCTGTGTTGTTTACACACAGGTCTCTCCCCTGTCAGTGTCACTCAGCGATCGCCAGGTGCCGGCGGAGAATCTCCATCCGGGACCCGGTGATTGACATCTGTAGCCACCAATGGCGGCACACGCTTATTCTTAGTGTTGTATCATTATACCAGCCTATGTACAGTATATGGCTTAGATTCCCGCATACACTTGCTGCAAAGGCCTTATTATGTTACGTATATGTATTTGTATAGACAAATGGATGGATCTCCTGTGTATACTATACCCTCTGTTACATTCCTATTGATGTCAGTCCTTTCTGGCCAAATATGTTTTTAGTGGATAATGAATAAAGATGGACTTTTTATATGATCTGGGTGTGCTGATCACCATTATTCTCTGTTGTTGAAGTACAGATCAAAGGAAAGACTTTTTATAATGCAAACTAAATGTCATCCATTTAGGGTTAAAGTATATGTGAATCCTCACCTTGTAAAACAACCCATTCAGTTTAAAATCAAAATGAAAGGCAAAATATTTGTGTATAGATAGAAAAAAACCTTAAAAAAAAAATCAATTTTTACCCCATTTTTTTAATAAGTGATCACACCCCCTCTGTTCTCAGATGCATAAGAAGCTCAGAGAGCGGGGGGAGGAGAAACAGCAGGATACTGATCTTCCTAGTGAATGGCTGTGCAGGAGGGGGGGAGGTGTCAGCACAAGTCTGATTATCAGAGAGCAGGCTGAGTTCCCAGCACAGCTAGAGAACTGACCACGCTGTGCTCTCATCCTTAGTGTGGTCAGTTTATAATAGGAACGCAGAAGAACTGGCAGGAACACCAGGGATTTCACACAAAGGAAGCAATACAGAACAGGATACTTTTTCATACGTGTACACGGTACAGCAGGCACATATCAGGAATATGGATTTACAAATACTTTGACATTTCCTTTAAAGAAGAAGCATCATCACAGCGGAACTTCACCCTCCCCCCCTCTCAGGTGACACCATTATGATGCATGTGCAGAGGTACCCACAGGCTCCATCCTGGCAGAGCCCACCAACATATCTGCATACAGGCAGGTGATTACTGTGCATGCGCACAGACTGGGAAATCTATGGACTGCCCTGGTAACATGCACCCAGATTCCAGGGGGACAGTGCATGTGTAGATGTGTGACGCGCAAACAAACAAAAAGCGCACCAACCTTGCGCATTACCTCAGTAAGCCAAAATGTTTTAGTTACTTATTAGATACTTCATTGTTTGTGAGTATTACTCTGTAACTAATACATTTTGGCTTACTGAGGTAATGCGCAAGGTTGGTGCGCTTTTGTTTGTTTTCACTTCACAGTATTGGTCGGGCTTCTCCAGCCTTGTTTGAAGCTGCACAACCCCATATGCACTGGTGGTAGAAACTTTCAAGTCCTGGTTCCATCTACCTACCCCGGGTTGGGTCACAGAGCGCAAGAGAGTTTGTTTTCTGTAGATGTGTTGCAGGGCTCTCTTGGTACCCAAGTCCTATGGCACATCTGGGCACATGCAGGGGTGGGGAGAGATTCCTGCCTCCATGAAAGCTGCAGCACCAATAATGTATGATAAACAATGTCTCCAAAGATAGGTTCCCTTAAAGTGTTTGTAAACCCTCATCTTGTAAACCAACCCATTCAGTTTTACACAGAAATGAAAGGCAAACCATTCCTTTTCCCCCTTATAAGTGATCACATCCCCTGTTCTCAGTAGCACAGAGAGGTGTGGGAGGAGAAACAGCAGTACAATGAGCTTCCCAGCGAATGGCTGTGCGGGGGGGGGGGGGTTGTGGCAGAAGTCTGATCATTGGAAGAGAGCGGGCTGGGTTCCCAGCACAGCTAGAGGACTGACTACGCTTTGCTCTCATGCAGAGAGGATGGTAGGAACACCAGGGATTTCACACAAATGAAGCAATACAAAGAGAAGAGGGGACTTTTTCATACAAGTACATGGTACAGCAGGCACATATCAGGAATATGAAATGTTGGGTTTACATATTCTTTGACATTTCCTTTAAAGAAATCACATAGTAAAGCGGGACATCACCCTCCCCCCCTCGGGTGACACCATTATGGTGCATGTGCAGACGTAATCACAGGCTCGGACCTGGCAGAGCCCACCAACACATCTGCATACAGGCAGGTGATTTACTGTGCATGCGCAAAAACTAGGGAATCTATGGACTTCCCTGGTAACATGCACCCAGATTCCTTTAATTTTTTTAAGGATTGTAGATGTTTATGATGTCAACCCCGTCTTACCAAATGTTTTCAGAATGGGGCAGCCTCTGGCTTCATATGTTAGTTTGTACAGAACAGCCATTTTTAACCAGGGTTACCCAAAACCCTAGGGTTCCTCCAGAGGTTGCTAGGGGTTCCCTGAACTGTGACTGAATGTCCTCCTATTGGATGTGTCTACAGAGTTCCAGAACCCAACACTGCCTGACCAAAGCCAATAGCCTTGCCTGACCAAAGCCAATAGACACCAAAGATCTTTTTTTAGCTATCCAAAACGGGGGCATTCTTCCTACTGACCACCAATGTAAGGGATGTTTTTGTACCGCCCGATGATTCATTGAATTTAGTAAGGATTTGCCAATCCAAGACCTGAAAATGATGTTAGGGGTTCTCCTGGGGTATAAGGGTTGAGAAAGGCTGGCATCAAGGGAGAACTTTGCCTACATTTTTGTAATCTGAACAGTTTTATGGGTTGGTGAAAGTGCAGGGAAGAGGTTGACATTTACCAAGACTCAGAGGTCAAGTGTCCTTATGTAGGTTTAGACTCAGAGTCCAAAATTAGACCTCCTTCTGGGACATTGTTCACCTGTGTAACGCCAATTCTGGGAGTGTGATATGTGTCTGCTATACAAAGCTGAAACATGAGGTCAGACTGAAATGTATGGAAATACGAGTAGCTGTAAGAATAGAATTAGGAGCAAAAACACACACAAAAAACCCCCCCAAAAACACTAAATTATAAAATGTATTATTGAACAAAAAATACAATTTATGTTAAAACCAACATTTCTCAAGGATCCCAAGGCTGTGTACACACTGTATGTAAGACTCATCCAGCTCCTGGGCTCCATTTGCTAGGTGGGAGCAATAGAAGTGAAGGAAGACTGCAACTTCTGATGCAATGTAAAGTAAATCCTTTATTGAGCATGAATATATAAATATCATATAAAGTAGAGTATAACATAAAATAAAAATCCAACCAATCTGGATTCCAGTTGATTGCAGAGGAAGCCAGGAATCTGCTCTAAACATCTTTTATGGCATTTCTTTGTGTGAAGTCTATACAGTGGTGGAGTTTGGTTTTGTGCTGCCCTAGGAATGATTAAAATCAGATGCCCCTCCATCTAAATTTGTCCCATCCCTTCCTGTTTAAGATCCACTCCTTCAGGACAGGACAGGAGGGGGACAGTGTAACAGAGGAGCAGTGGGACAGGAGGGGGTGCAATAAGATAGGGGGGGCAGTGAGACAGGAGAGTGCGCAACAGGACAGGGGGGACACTGGGACAGGAAGGGGGGCAACAGGACAGGTGGAGCAGTGGGACAGGAGAAGGCGCAACAGGACGGGGGGGGCAGTGAGACAGGAGGGGGCAGCAGGACAGGCGGGGGGAGCAGCGGGACAGGGGGGGCAGTGGGACAGGAGAAGGCGCAACAGGACAGGGGGGGCAGTGGGACAGGAGAGGGGAAGAACCAGTCCTCCAAGCTCTTACCTGTCCAGCAGAGGGTATCAGGATCTTGTGCCAGGAGCAGTAGATGAGCCTGTGTCCCATCTCGACCAGGATCTCTGGTGGTAGCTGCAACAAAGAGCGAGGTGGTTCCTCCACCCTGACCTCCTCCTTTACAGGCCCTTCGCTGGCACCCCCTGGCCTCACCCTCCCCGCACAGCCCTTCGCACACTGCAGATCCTGACCGAAGCCTGCCTGACAGAGGGCCCCGACCCCTCCCTGCGTACACCGGGGATCCGCCCACCGCTCTGCCCTCTTCTGCAGCCAATCTCCCTACTTGTGTGTCGGCTGTCCCCCCCCCCCCCCCCCGATGGCGGCCCTGCCACTCACACCCTTTTCATCTGGTGATCCAGCCAGAAAGTCTGTTGTTTTTCTAAGCACAAGCTCTCCAGCAGAATGTATCAGATTACATGGATGAGACAAACCACTTAAAGTGATATTAAAGGCTTGTTTTTGTTTTTATAACAAACATGTCATACTTACCTGGTCTGTGCAGTGGTTTTGAACAAAGCAGCAGCAATCCTCCTCTTCTGGGATCCCCCGCAGGCTCTCCTGGCTCCTCAACCCTGCCTAGTGCTCCCGTAGCAAGCTGTTTGCTATGGGGGCACCGAAGCCGCTGCTCTGTGTATCCATTGACACATGGAGGGGCCCCACCCCTGCTCTATTCCTCATTGGCTGTGATTGACAATAGAGGGAGCCAATGGCTACAGCTGCTTTCTCAGCCAGTGAGGAGAGAGAGACTCTCGTGCACTTTGCTGGATCGGGATGGGGCTCGGGTAAGTATATTAGGGGGGCTGCTGCACACAGATGGTTTGCATGAAGGTAAAAAGCCTTGAGCCTTTACAACCACTTAAACACTGGCAGGGGTGATTACAATCATCAGCTTTATTTTATTCATGCAAAATCTTTATACCAAAAGGAAAAAAAATGTTTGCTGTGACTGCTTATAAATTGTGAGCTGGAGTCTGGCTTCAGTTTGTTAGTGTAATAAATACTCCCCTTCCCCCGACTGACAATGCTGCTGTCTGCTGTGCCTCCTTTGATCATCCCTCCAGAGTTTAGTTCACTAACACAGAAGCCATGTTACTGGCCAGATCACCAGGTGAAAACAGAACGGAAAAAGCCAAAGAAAAGAAAACTAATGCAGCCACCACATCTAATGACAGGAAAGTTGCAATATATTACATTTTTGGTTTTGAGTTTAATACTGCTTTGTCAACACTTTTCACATATTTATTTGTAAATACATTTTGAAAACCATTTATCATTTTCTTTCCACTTCACAATTATGTGCCACTTTTTGTTGATCTATCACATAAAATCCCAATAAAATACATTTACGTTTTTGGTTGTAACATTACAAAGTGTGGAAAATTTCAAGGGGTATGAATACTTTTTCAAGGCACTTTTTTTCTCATTTCAGATATAGTAAGGAAGGTTTTTTTTTCCCATCTGTGTCCCATTGGGGATATTTTTCTTCACTTCCTGTCCCATAGCCAAACGGGAAGTGAGAGAATCCCTAGTTGTCACCAGAACTAGTGTCCCCATTGGAAGGTTTCCCCTCCATTCTTGTTCTTGGGGGCAAACCAAAATGTGGGATTTTCTTCCACTTTTAATTCCCAGTGATAACCATCATCTAGACAAATAGAGAGGGTGAATCTTCATAATGGGGGCACAATAAAAACCTGACAGGGGTTCTAATTTCTCTCCTCTGTATCCAAAACAACATAAATAAAAGTTTTGCCTTTAGTTCTACCTAATTTCTTTTAGTAAAGTAGGGGAAGGCTGGAACTCCTGTCACCTATCTGAGTCCCTTATGCAGCTTTTTCTTTACTCCCTGTCTTGTGAAACCGTTGTCACCTTTAGCAGAAATGAATGGAATTCTTTCTAATGGAAGCCCAGAAAGCAGAAAAAAAACAGACAGGCGTTGTAAATATTTGCAGCCAACTGCCCTACAGAAGAAATACTGCTACAGGGCGGCAGCGGTGTGCAAAATCACGTATATACAGTTGTGTTCAAAATAATAGCAGTGTGTTGAAAAAAGTGAATAAAGCTCAAAATCCTTCTAATAGCTTTTATTTCCATACACACAAATGCATTGGGAACACTACACATTCTATTCCAAATCAAAACATGAAGAAACATATATCAAATGTGTTCCTCTAAAAAAAACTGAAGAAAAGTGAATATTAGACTGTTCTAAAAAATAGCAGTGTTTGTATTCTTCTTTACAAACTCAAACATTCACTATATAAACTGAAAAATGTTTGAAGATTTTGCTTTCCTTTGAATCACTTAATGAATATTTAGTTGTATAAGCACTGTTTCTGAGAACTGCTGTACATCTGTGTTGCATGGAGTCAACCAACTTCTGGCACCTGTGAACAGGTATTCCAGCCCAGGATGATTGGACTACATTCCACAGTTCTTCTCTATTTCTTGGTTTTGCCTCAGAAACGGCATTTTTGATGTCACCCCACAAGTTTTCTATTGGATTAAGATCCGGGGATTGGGCTGGCCACTCCATAACGTCAATCTTGTTGGTCTGGAACCAAGATGTTGCACGTTTACTGGTGTGTTTGGGGTCGTTGTCTTGTTGGAACACCCATTTCAAGGGCATTTCCTCTTCAGCATAAGGCAGCATGACCTCTTCAAGTATTCTGATGTATTCAAACTGATCCATGATCCCTGGTATGCGATAAATAGTCCCAACACCGTAGTATGAGAAACATCCCCATATCATGATGTTTGCACCACCATGCTTCACTGTCTTCACAGTGTACTGTGGCTTGAATTCAGTGTTTGGGGGTCGTCTGACAAACTGTCTCCGGCCACTAGACCCAAAAAGAACAATCTTACTTTTATCAGTCCACAAAATGTTGCGCCATTTCTCTTTAGGCCAGTCAATGTGCTCTTTGGCAAATTGTAACCTCTTCAGCACGTCTTTTTTTCAACAGTGGGACTTTGCGGGGGCTTCTTGCAGATAGCTTGGCTTCACATAGGCGTCTTCTAATTGTAACAGTACTCACAGGTAACTTTACACCTTCTTTGATCTTCCTGGAGCTGATTGTTGGCTGAGTCCTTGCCGTTTTGGCTATTCTTCTATCCATTCGAATGGTAGTTTTTCGCTTTCATCCTCGTCTTTCAGGTTTTGGTTGCCATTTTAAAGCATTTGCGATCATTTTAGCTGAGCAGCCTATCATTTTCTGCACTTCTTTATATGTTTTCCCCTCTCCAATCAACTTTTTATTCAAGGTACGCTGTTCTTCTGAACAATGTCTGGAACGACCCATTTTCCTCAGAATTTCAGAGAGAAATGCACTGTAACCAGCATGTACAACATTTGCTGCCTTCCTTCCTTAAATAAGGGCAATAATTGCCACCTGTTTTTCAAAGAATGAATGACCTCACTAATAGAACTCCACACTGCTATTATTTTGAACATGCCCCTTTCAATTAGTGATTCAATTACACAGAATCAGCAGCATGCATGTCATGACTGTTGGGTCTGTTGGATTTCTATTACTCTACTACACCTGCTAGTAAATTATTTGCCATGTAGAAATATCATTTCTACCAAAAACAGTGATTGATCAGGTTAGTGATGTCTGACTGCTATTATTTTGAACACAACTGTATATGAGATTTTGCATATCCAGGTAGGGGGCGCACGCGTGCCACGTGCGCCCCCTACCCGTGCCACCATTCACGGCCGCGGCTGTCAATCACCTGGTAATTACTCGCCGGCACCTGGTGATTTCGGACGATCTCCAACGGGGAGGAGGACTGTTTTGTTTACTAACAGTCCTCCTGCCTGACAGCTCGGGCACACTGCTCTGGATGGCTGTGCACAGCACAGCCATCCACAGCAGTGTGCTTACAGTGAATCACACACATTCCACCCCCTAGTACAACACTCCCAGCACACAGTTAACCCTTTGATCACCCCTAATGTTAACCCCTTCCTGCCCAGTGCCATTAGTACAGTGTCAGTGCTTTTTTTTAGCACTGATCACTGTTTTGTTGTCAATGGGGATGTCAGCGACACCAAGTCAGTTCCCCCCAGTGTCAGAATGTCCCGCTATAAGTCGCTGATCACCGCCATTACTAGTAAAAATTAAAAAAATTAAAAATCCCAGTATATATACCGCCATTTGTAAACGCTATAATTTCACGCAAACCAACTAATTTACACGTATTGGGATATTTTTTTTAGCAAAGACATGTCGCAGAACACATTTTGGTGTAATTTATGAGGAAATTTGATTTTTTAAATTTTTTTACTGGACGTGTTTAAAAGCAAAAAGTCAAAAATATTGTTTTTTTCTCAAAATTGTCGATTTTTTTTTTATAGCGCACAGGCGATCAAATAGCACCAAATGAAAGCTCAATTTGTGGGAAAAAAAGGACATAAATTTCATTTGGGTCCAGCATGACCGCGCAATTGTCAGTTATAGTAACACAGCGCCCACAAATATTTGTGATATATACAATGTAGCCTCATCCTGAGAAGTATGGAGCAGGGGCGGACTGACAACTCATGGGGCCCCCAGGCAATAGGGGATCATGGGGCCCCTGTGTCCTTGCCCAAACTCAAAAAAGCCTATGAAAAAGGTACCAGGGGCATTTTATGGGGCCCCCTAATGTCCCCGGGCCCTCGGGCAGTGCCTGAGTGCTCGAATGGTCAGTCCGCCCCTGGGTATAACATAGAGATTTATTAGTCTGGAGATTGGTCTTGTCGTGAATGAATTGTAGCAAAGTGTCCGGGTGCTAGATGTCTACAATTATTAGTCAACTATCTATTATTTTTTTATTTATCATTTTGCTGAAAAAAAAAGAGATTAGTTACATTTTGATACACGGGAGTTTGAACCATTGGTGTAATAGTAGCTCTACTTTTATTTTGTTACTTTTTAGTCATAAGGCTTTAAGATCTCGCTCATTTTATCCAATAAATGCATACACAAATAAATAAATAAAAAAAATATAAAATAATTCCCAAAAAAATATAGGTAATAAAAAAAATGTTTTAAAGCATTGTTTATTCTAGTCTTTTTTGTTTGTTTTTTTTTCACTGATCACAGTCAGGTTTACATGCTGTCAATCCACCCGAATGAACGCACGCCTTCACACAATGTTAACAATCTGTGCTATGATTTCCACTTTCTAAGTCTGATTAATTCTGAACTTTACATGGCATTCCAACCAAATGAACCTGGCATCTGGGAATGCCATAAACTGTCCCTGGTTTGGAGGGACAAGTACAGCTGAACAAACTCATAGGACAGCCGGGTGATTCCACACTTCCCATTGGACCACATCCACTCGCCCTATTTAGCGCTGTTGGGTGTGGCAGCAAATTTAGCAACTGGAATCCATAAATCTCTTTTGTATTAGAATAGAAAATCAGAGCCGATAATACAGACTGATCCTGTAATGCTGGCGCTGAGACCATGGTTAGATGTTCCTATATACAACTCACTCTACAAACAAGCAGATATATTATTATTATTATTATTATACAGGATTTATATAGCTCCGACAGTTTGCTCAGCACTTTACATAATGGAGGGAGACATTACAGTAACAATACAGTTCAATACAAGAGGGATTAGAGGGCCCTGCTCCTTGGAGTTTACAATTTAGGAATAAATTAACCCTTTCGCTGCCAGAGCCGTTTTTGCATTCTTTGCACACATCATTTTTTTTTTCTGAAAGCATAATAAAATAATAGTAGTTCCAATTTATTATGTCACACAATATTAGCACAATGGTTTACAAAATGAAACATTTCAGTTACAAATACACTATAGATCATTTTAGGGCACATAAATGCAATTTTTTATAAAATATAAAAGATGAGGTTGTGCCGAGTCAATAGACACCCAACATGTCAAGCCTTAAAATTGCATGCACCCATGAAACAGCAACAAACGTTGGGACCATATATTTTCCATAGGTGACACTTTAAAAGCCCCTACAGGGCATCAGTGTAGAGTTGTCACTGAATAAGGAGCCTGGAGTTATTGCTCTCAATTTGAAATGTGCAATGATATGTAACGTGTGTAGCACTATCAACATTTTCCATACATAGTAAATGCATGCATTTACATTCGTATGTGAGTGTATATAGGGGTAGGGGGCTCAACATTTTTTTGGGGGATGGGGAGGGGGGGGGATTTTAAGTGGTTGGGTATAACTTTAATTTTTAACACTTTAACCCCTTTGTGCCGGCGCCTCCCTTTAAGAAGTTTCTGAGAGGAGGGCAGGGTTTTAGGGTCATGTGACCGCTGTGATTCGCTGTCACGGCAGTCACATGATCAGAAAAGGTCCTGATCGCAAGGAGAGATTGGGACCTTTCCATGAGTCACGGACACATGTGCTGGGAGTGCACAGGGCATGCGCTCTCAGCACATATGTATTTTTGAATGTTACGCCAATATGCGGCTGTTCAACGTCAAGGCCCAGACACCGACAGGCCACATATTTGTGTGCGCTTGGTGTCTAGGTGTTCCAAAACGTCGCCATACATTTTTTTTCATCACATAAGTGACAAAAAGTCCCCATGTGATGATTTTGTGGTGACAGGTCCTCTTTAATGAGACATCAGGGGTTTAAAAGACCCCCCGATGTCTCAGCTGTCCAACAATGAAGCTAATGGAGTGCAGATTAGTGACACAGATATCTGGAAGTGACGTTTTACACATTGATTCTGGGTCAGTAACAGGAAGGGATGACTCAAGAATGGACTTTCAGTGGTCTCCCTCTCCTCTCCCAGGGTCCAGCAATGGGTGACGGGGGCCCAAAAAACATGGCCGGTGGGACGCATTCAGGAGAGGTGGGGGCAGAAGGATGGCATGTTCAAGAGTGTGGAAACAATCTGGTGATCACAGAGCCTGTTTGTGGCTCCACTGGACAACCCTGGTGGATCAGCGTGGAGGGTATGGGGGGGGGTTGACTAGAGCAGTGGTTCTCAACCTTTTTGAGAACAGGCCCTAATAAATTCTTTCAAAACCTTCTATGCAACAACAGAAAAAAAAATTATACTCACACAATACAACTATGGGAATGCAAAGCATGTATTGAAATACTGAAAGGCTCTGGATGGGACTGGGTGTCACTGTGCAGGGTGGGGGTTGTGGAGTGGAATAGGGGACTCTGCAGCAGGCTTGGTGGCCCTGTAGCAAATGAGGGTTCTGGAGGGGGCACTGTGGAGCACTGTTGGAGATTGAGGGCACTATGGACAGTTAAAGGCTCTGCAGCAGACTAGGGGGCACTGTGGGAGGTTGGGGGGCATTTTGGAGGCTAAAGGCTCTCAGGGATCCAGGAGGCAGTGTGGGCCACTATTGGAGGTTAGGGGGACATTTTGGAGGCTGAAGGCTCTCAGGGGTCCAGGTGGCACAATGGGAGGCTGAAGGGCATTGTGGGAGGTTAAGGGGTCTGCAGCTGAACGGAGGCCCAGTAGAAGGGAGGCTACAGTCCAGCAATCGGTCACGGCCTGGTGGTTGAGAACCACTGGACTAGGCTCAAAAATTGATTTTGTTCCTCCACAGGAAAAAAAAATAGTGCTAGAAGTACTTGCCCACTGCCAAACTGCATTTATACCAAAAACCTGCATGGCTCTGGCAATCCAAAGCTGTGTAAAATTGACCAAAAAGACATATTCCAAGTCACATCATACCTGCACATCCAACCATCCTCTATGACCAATCCAAACACACATCTTCCAATCAGATCATGCCTGCACATCCAGTCATCCTCTATGGTCAATCCAAACACACATCTTCCAATCAGATCATGCCTGCACATCCAACCATTCTCTATGGTCAATCCAAACACACATCTTCCAATCAGATCATGCCTGCACATCCAACCATCCTCTATGGTCAATCCAAACACACATCTTCCAATCAGATCATGCCTGCACATCCAACCATCCTCTATGGTCAATCCAAACACACATCTTCCAATCAGATCATGCCTGCACATCCAACCATCCTCTATGGTCAATCCAAACAAACATCTTCCAATCAGATCATGCCTGCACATCCAACCATCCTCTATGGGCACCTTAAAGTATATGTAAAGTTGAAGCAGTTTTTTATATTTGTATAGAGGGGATGGTGTTAAAACCCCTGTCAGATTTTATTGCGGCCTTTGTCTCTGCTGGGGAGATTCACCCTCTTTATATGTTCTGGTGACCATGGTCTTTGATATAGAAAATCGTGGAAAATCCCAAATTTTAGTAATGTCATTGGAACAGGACATACCATTAGGGTTGCCACCTCATCCCTTTAAAGCCGAACACATATTAGTTACACAGGTTCTGAGGCTAATTTAATGCAGATAAGGCACTAAATGACTCTAATTACCACCTTAATCAGCCCCATAACCTGTGTAATTCATATGTGTTCGGCTTTAAAGGGATGAGGTGGCAACCTTACCTGACATTGAATCTTCCAATGTTGACACCATTCTGGCGACAGCTGTCTAAGAGGGGGTGTCCCTCCCTTTAGAAAGATTTTCTTTTTTCTGTTGTGTGGTCAGCACAGGATGTGAAGGGAAATCTCCTCAATGGGACACAGAGGCAAAAAAGCATGATAAGGTTTTACCATTCCCTGATTTTTTTTATAAAACCTAAAAGATGAGAAGGAATGAGCAATCAGATGGGTTAGGAAACGTCCTGATTATTGCCCCATCACAATAAGCTGGTGTCAGAAGATCTACTTAGCTCTCGCCAGGGGAGATTTACTAAAACTGGAGCGCACAGAATCTGGTGCACCTGTGCATGGTAGGCTTTGGCAATAAAGCCTGGAAGCTGACTTATTTATATGCAAATGCGTGCCTGATTTTGCACTCTCCAGCTTTAGTTAATAAACCCCACCATGTCTTGGTTTCCATCAGCTCTGATGGATCTGACTGTATGGTGGGTCACTCCTCAGACTTTGTGCTACTTGGGCAGTCAGATCCTGTATGCATATGTGGACATCGGTACTTGTCTGTTAATTCACCGGATTTATTTATATATATGTATATATATTTTATTTTTTTACATATTTAAATAAAACATATAAAAAAAAAAAAATATATATATATATATATATATATATATATATATATATATATATATATATATAAACATAAATAAATCCGGTGAATTAACAGACAAGTACCTGGACATCCTCTAAGGTCCAATGTCAGCTTTAGATTTTCAGATTCAGAATACTTTATTATAATAATAATTACAAGGTTTCAAAACGTTTTTAAACATATACTGTATGTATGTATAAAGGTGCGGAAACTTTTTGAAGGCCCCCTTGTATTATTAATATTTGATCACATGATTGCCTATTAGAAAAAAAAATTGACTGCTTAAAGTATAACTAAATTCAAAACTTTTTTTATTTGGTATAAAATAGGGAATGATTTTTAACCCCAGTCAGTTTTTTCCATCTGTTTCCCACTGGGAAGATTTCACGTTACCTAAAGTAGGACTCAAGACATTTTTTGGGGGAGAGGTAAAGTAATGGAGGGTTATAACCCCTATCTGTTTTTTTTTTTTTTAGCCAGCTGGGTTCCCTTGGGGGTATTTTCCCTTCTCTTCCTGTTCCATTGTGAAAACAGGAGGTGGAAAAAAATTCCTCCAAAGTGAGGCAATCCCTGGTTGTCACCAGAACTTGTGTGCCCATTGGAAAATTTCCCCTCTAATCCTTTTCTGGTGAAAACACAAAACTTTCACTTTGTCCAGCAAACAGGACAAATAGAGAGGGTGAATCTCCCTAATGGGGACACAGACTGCAATAAAAACTGACAGACTTTCTAGTTCTTCTCCACTCTAACCAAACGTTTAAACAAATGTCTTTAGTTATACTTTAGGTTGGCCATACACGGAGCAAATTTTGGCTAGTTCCTGATAAAATTCGAGCTGTGGGTGGCCCTGTCGACACCTTTATGCCTGACATCCTTCAAACTGAAAATTGAATGAGCCGGGTAGAAAATTGTATGCCAGACAGTGGCTGCATCTGATTAATTTGGGTATTCTTACAACCCTGGGTGCCGAATGTCAGAATACAATAGGAAGCAGTGGATAGGGGATAAAAGAGAGAACATTTTACAGTGTATGGCCAGCTTTATCCTTTAGAAATAACAAGTTTGAAGAAATCTCTCCAAAATGAGAGGAAATACCTTCTGACAACATAAATTGTTGAACTTACCCTCACTTTCAGTCTATGTGACAATGGTAACCAAAATAGATAGAGAGGGTGATTCTCCCGAACTGGAACACAGCCAGCATTAAAAATCTGTAAAGGGTTATAACCAGGGGCGGACTGACCATTAGAGCACCTGGGGTCAGTAGGGGGCCCCATGAAATGCCCCGGTACCTTTTTTATAGGCTTTTTTGAGTGTGGGCAAGGACACAGGGGCCCCATGATCCCCTATTGCACAGGGGCCCCATGCATTGTCAGTCCGCCCCTGGTTATAACCCTTCCCTTTGCTATCTAAAACTAAAAGGAAAAAGTTTTGGCTAGAGAAGCAGTACATTCTAAAGATCTCCCCTTCCCCCAGTACTCACTCCACCAGGCATACTTGGATCCTAGGAGGAGGTATGTGTATGTGAATAGCTACCACCACCTGTTCCACTCCCATTAAGCAGTACAAAGCGAGTCATAAAATTGAGCCCATCTAGTTGCCTTTTTCCAAGCAAAGCTTCCCCAAGGATAGTTACTGATGTAGAGGAATTCTACAGGTAGCTTGATCATCCTCAAATCAAAGCGTGTATAAAATAAATGAACCAGGGCATAGACAAGAAGGGCAGTCAGATCCCCTGTAGTCAGATCTTTCCACCTCTAGTAAGATCTTTCTGTCCATAGGTACAATCTTTCCACCTGTAGGCAAGATCTTTCAACCTGTTGTCAGACCATTCCACCTGTGGGCTTGATCTTTACACCTATAGGCATGATCTTTACACCTATAGTCAGACCATTCCACCTGTAGTCATGATCTGTCCACCTGTAGTCACATCTTTCCACCCATGGGCTCTATCATTCTACCTGTAATCACAATCTTTCCACCTATAGACACGATCTTTCCACCTGTAGTTAGATCATTCCACCTGTAGGCATGATATTTTCCACCTGTAGTCAGATATATCCACCTATAGGCACAATCCTCCCACGTGTAGTGAGATCGTTCACCTGTAGGCATGATCTTTCCACCTATACTCAGATCTTCCAACTTGTAGTCAGATCTTTCCACCTATAGTCATATATTTCAACCTGCTGTCAGATCTTTCCATCTCTAGGTGTGATCTTTCCACCTGTAGCCAGACCTTTCCCCCTATAGTCAAATCTTTCAACATATAGTCAGATCTTTTCACCTGTAGTTAGACCTTTCCACCTGTAGGCACAATCTTTCCCCCTATAGTCAGGTCTTTTCACCTGTAGGCACAGTCTTTCCCCCTATAGTCAGATCTTTTCACCTGTAGGCACAATTTTTCCCCCTATAGTCAGATCTTTCCACATATAGGCATGATCTTTCCAACTGTTGTCAGACCTTTCCACCTGTAGGCATGTTCTTTCCATACAGGCTTACATCAATACAGGTAGGAGATGAAGTGTAGCTGAACACAGTAGCTGGACACCTCAAAGCATTAGTTTCAGGGAAAACTATAGCAATCAATTGAAATACTGAGCATGGATGATCACTAATTCACCCAAGATGGGCCAGACAGTGATATCAGGGGCAATCTGCAGGTGTCTACACTGATGAAGCTGAGCCAGGCTAGGAACATTTCAGGTTTTTGGGTACCCTTACCATACCTACCTGTATCAATGATCTAGTTGGCTTACTGTGAATTAATCAACAGTAGTATCATTAATATTCCATCATCCATGTTTTGCTTTTTTCTCCAGAGAGAGGGAAATGCAGCACCCTGTTGACAGCCCCAATGCCGACTATCTCAGGGAAAACCAATAGCGACCGACATGGAGATAATTATCCTGGCCAATGGACTCCCCACCCACAAAGGCAAGGCCAAGAGGTGACAGGACAGGCCTACAGACATAAAAACCACTCCCTTTTCTGACCGTAAATGGCCAGAGGCCATGTAAAGGTTGTACGTACCTATAGATAACTTTTTTCCAATCTAAGTTTGGCAAGCCAAATGTCATTGCTCTGTAGACCATTGGTTTACAGAGCAGGCATAATAGTCTTGATTACTGGCTTCTTCTACAGTAGGAAAAAGTTTTGTCAACTATTTTGAGTGAATGAGATATTTATCATTAGTTAGCATCTGACATATAGCTGTCACGCAGTCCACCCCTTGGTTTATGCTTTGGGCCATAACACACTTGTGTTCACCATGTGGTCTTTCTCATCTTGGAAGACAGGTCACTTGATGAATGGTTACTTGTAACAGCTAGCATATCCCTGACTCAGGGCTTCTTCTGTGACATGCTGATAATGAGTAAAACAGAGATGCTTTTCTCTTAACCCTTGATGGCCTTGCAGAAGAAAAATAAGTGCTTTGAAAGCTGTAAACCTGTTAAGGTCCCAGTTTTGTAAAGAAAAAAAAAAAAAATTATATAAATTCCAGAAATGCTTCAACAGAAAAGAGATCTGTCACTAAGATGTTTAAGAGACATTTGATAACTTCAGATTATGAGGCTCTAATCCATAATTAAACTGTAAAGAGGTGTCAGCTGTACATATAGCTACTTAATTACCCAGGGGGGCTACCATTTCAGAAACCACATCCGGATTATGTACTAAGGAGGCTGTCTGACAGGACTTTTTATAAAACCAAACAGATAAATCCTATGGCTAAAGGATTCAAATAATAATAATATATTAAAAAAAGATAATAAAATTTAAAGCTGTTTGGAGATATGTGTTTAGTATTAAATATTATTAATGCAAAATGGAATTGGAAGTTTCAACAAAACATTTTGGCATGTCTTAATGCATACTGGTGTTACTGTACTAAAGGCAAATAGATTGTGCACTTTGCAAGGGCATTTGCTCCACAGCTTAGTAAATGAGGAGAAGCTCTGCTGACTTCCATCATTCAATCAAATGCAAGCAAAAATGTTGTTTTTTTTTTTGTGCATGTGATTGGGTATTCTTTGCAAAGTGAAGCTTCACTTCATTTACTAATCTCTGGAGCAAGTGCCCTTGCAGAGCGCAACTGCACTTGCAAAGTGTACAGTCTATTTGCCTTTAGAAACCCCAATGTTTTATATAAGGTATTCTAACCACTCGTTCCCTCATTATATTGTTAAGTAAGCATACGTTCGATTTTTTAAATGTTAGTGGGGTCAAATTAATGTTTGCAGTGATGAAAAAATGTGAAGGACCAGGATCAAAAACATTTCTTGAAGGAAAAAATTTTAACACTGAATGTGAATGTGGTTTACATTTGGTAAAGTCAGTTCACTCCAAAATGTTAAAAGCAAACAAAACTTTAAACCACTTTCAAACGACATTCGTCAAGTCATCAAATGTTTTTGTGCGAATGTTCATTTTTGTATGAACATTCGTTTGAAAATCTGCTAATGTATTAATATATATACATCCACACCCATCAGCCATACCTTTATGGCCACCCACCCAATATTGAGAAGGTCCCCTTTTTGCCTTAAAACAGCCCTGACCCATGGAGACATGGACACCACTAGACCTCTGAGGTGCTGTGGTATCTGGCACCGAGCCATCAGTAGCAGAACATTCCAAAAATCTGAAAAATATAGTTTTTTAAATATATTCTTCAGATTTTTTTTAACATATAAAAAAGTAATTTTAACATATATTTTACATATATTTGCAAATACATTCTAAAAATGTAGATTTGTGTTTTTAAAGACATACAGTATATTCGAAACGTATTTTTAAAAATATTTTTCATATATTTTGTAATAAAAACGCATTTCAACATGCAGTATATATATATATATATATATATATATAAATATATTGAAATATATTGAATATGGCCAAAATTGTGGTATTTCAAATATATGTCAATATATTTGGGAAGAATATTTTTAAAATATATTTCATATATATTTTTCTTCCATGTGGGCAACACCTCAAACTTGTTCCTCAAACTATTCTTGAATCATTTTTGCAGTGTGGCAGGGTGCATTATCCTGCTGAAAGAGGACACTGCCATCAGGGAATACCATTTCCATGAAGGGGTGTACTTGGTCACCAACAATGTTCAGGTAAAAATATCCTCATGAATAGCAGGACACAAGGGGGTTGATTTACTAAATGCAAACAGACTGTGCACTTTGCAGAATGCAATTACTCCAGAGCTTAGTAAATGAGGTACAGCTTCTCTTTGCAAAGAATACCCAATCACATGCAAGGAAAATGAAAAGAAAAAACAGCATTTTTGTTTGCACATGATTGGATGATAAAGGTCAGCAGAGCTAATGCTCATTTCCTAAATTCTGGAGAAAATGCACTTTGCAAAGTGCACAGTCTATTTGCCTTTAGTAAATCAACCCCGTGGTTTCTTAGCAGAACATTGCTCAAAGCATCACGCTGCCTCTGCTGGCTTGGCTTGAATCCTGGTGCCATCTCTTCCCCAGGTAAGCGGCGTACACACATCCCGCCAACTACGTCTAACTCAATATATATAATACATTAATAAATACAAAAATGAATAATAAAATAATAATAAATAGATAAATAAATCCCAGAAAAATAAATAAACCTACATAATCCAAAAGCAAAACCCCCCAAAAATATATAAATAAAATGTCCAAAGTGTCTCTATAGAAAAGTCTTTCCAAATTCTCAAACCAACTCGTATCCCTCTTCAATCATCCAGAATGGAATCTCCAAAATTCTTTGTGAACCTCAAAAAAATATAAACCAATGATAGTGTATTACCAGTAAATAAAGCAAACATGCAAAGTTGTGAAAACCGTGTATCATACCAACTGCATAACGTGTAATCACACGTGAAAAGGAAATTAAAAAAATAAAATTAATAAATATATAAAAATCAATCTCTCAATAAATAAATATACTTGTGATGATATTCAAAATCGTGCCCATTCCAACTTCAAACTATGAAACATAAGTGATCACTCCAAATAGTGAAAAAAAACCTAAAAACTCTATTAGTGAGCACTACACACTCAATACTAGTGAAACAAAAAAGTGATCTCTTTCAACTGGTGCAACAATGGATAATTACCCTCTGGAAATATGTAACAAGCTTTAAACCAGTGGATATTAGTGAAACATAAAGTGATCTCCTCCAACTGGTGCAACAAATGGATAATTACCCTCTGGAAATAAATGACAGGCTGGATGGTGGCATATACAGTGTATATATATATATATATATATCCTGGAATATCATGACAGCACACAATGGAATTTCCACCGTTCCAATACATTCTCCACATTCACAACTACATGAGAAAAAGAGACCTGAACATGAGGACTTTTGAAGTACAACATAAACGTAAAAACATGATTTATTTTGTATCTAAAATCTAACATTCTATTTCACATCAACGATACTAAAATGTGTAGAAAATGAAAAGTTTACAACATCAAGCAACACCCAATCTCTTCTCAGGTGATCCAATGCTTTGTAAACTTTAGGCTCATTCTTCTAGGCTGGGGCTCAACGCATTTCATGGACTTGATCCACTTCTTCAGGAGCCATCACCACATAGACATTTGACTACTAATACCAGAACAAATACAATCAAAAATTTTTTTTAAATATATATTTTTTTAAATATATTCTTCAGATTCTTTTTAACATATAAAAAAGTAATTTTAACATATATTTTTACATATATCTGTAAATGCATTCCAAAAATGTAGAACTGTATTTTTAAAGACTACAGTGTATTTGAAATGCATTTTTAAATATTTTATATTAATATATTGTATATTTATATATATATATGTATATATATTTTAATATATTAATATATTTTGTAAAAAAAATGCATTTCAACATGCAGTATATATATATATATTGAAATATATTGAATATGGCCAAAATTGTAGCATTTTAAATATATGGCAATATATTTGGGAAGAATATTTTAAAGATATATTTCAAATATATTTTTCTTCCATGTGGGAGTGATCACTCATCGGCTGTGTTCATTGGACTGCCCTGGAGCGGGGTTCGTAGGGCGAGTGCGAGGCTCGGTCCTGGGAGCACATCATGTGATCCTGCCTGGGCTGCCATATTACAATAGGCTGGGCAAGAAGGTGTTAAAGGAATTGGCCATTTTTAACATATTACTTTAAATATTATTAAAATCCCTGCTCCCCAAAGAGCAATATAAATATTTTATATATATATATATATATATATATATATATATATATATAAAATATATTATATATATATATATATATAAAATATAATATATATATGTATATATATTTGTTTTGCAGTGCCCAGCCCCCTCCACACCATTTGCTAAACAGTCCCTTGCCTATTAGCATTGAAAATGGTCAGAATTGGTTATGAAGCTTTGGCTCCCATTGAATTGACTGAACAATGTCCGAACTTGTGAGCTGTTGGCGAATATCCCGCATACTGGACCCAGGTACCTTCGGCTCATTCTTAATGAAAACAAGTATTTTAATTAAAAAAAAATACAAAACAAAACCATGACTCTTGTTTATGACGCCCAATGCTTTAGCTCGTTTCCGCGCTATTGATGTGTTTTTGATGCGTTTGCGTTGTGTTAAATAACGCTTTCCGGACGCCTCCTTTGTCTTGGTTTTCAATTGCATGGATTCTTGTACTCTCATCTCGGCTAGTAAGCTCTCCTTCAGAGGGGCGGTTGGGGGCAGTAAAAGTGGGCAACTGGTTGGTGTTAAAATAGTACCACCCAAATTGTAAAACAACAGCCAGACCAGGCTGTTCACGTGCCACGGTTGTGACATTTTTACTTTGGGGTGTAGAGTTGGACAAGCGACATTGCTTATCAAACTTGCCTATTGAATCCAATCGGGCAGTGCCGCAACCGTGTGCAATGCAGGCGACGGCAGTGTGATAGTGTGACATTAGAGGGCTAAAATAGGAGTTTGGCACTTCCTGTCAAATGCCCTATGAAAAGCAATCCAAACTTGGATTGCTCTTCAGAGGGTATCACGCTCCACTATGAAGGTGAAAGAGCCCTAAAGCTTTCTAACTGCATCTCAAACTCCCTTATAACACCATAGGGGCATTTGTGAATCGTCTGTCACTTCTCTGCAGAAAGTTGACATGAATGGAGGCTTTTTGGGAGTGGTAATGCCAGCCAAATGCTACATATCAGATACATTGTGGCAAAGCATCGCAAATGTGACCATGTGAACAACACCGTGCACTGCAATGCACATAATTGAGACAAAGCGTTGACAAGGCATTCATGAGGCTTCAAAAATGCAGATGAACCGCCTGCTTTCCACACAAGTGTAAACTAGGCTCATTCACACTAGTGGTTGAGGGGCGGTAAAAACCCCATAGTTGTGCAGCGTTTTTACTGTCCCCCCAGCTGCTCCCCTTTTAGCTCCAGAGGCAGCAGCCAAGAATGTACACATTATGCGGCTAAAATGATCACCCCTTTCGGTTTCGGCGGGTGAATGGTGCCACTCTGCAAGATCTCAGCAACTCAGTGATGATTGAGTCGCATTAGTGCCAGGTTCCAAGGGGTTAAAGCAGGTATCACCTCCTCACCACCATCAAATGCTCTCTGAAGAACGAGCTGAAGGTGGATCACTTTTTTTGCTTGTTTTCACGCTGCATGCTCAGGGTAGCACATTCATTTGAATGAGCTGCCCTATGTTCCTCTACCTGTCAAATGCTTTCTGAAGAGCGAGCTAAAGGTGGATCACTCTTCAAAGATCAAAGCAAGTGTGAACAAGCCCTCGGGCTAGGTTCACACCTAGTCAGGGGCGGACTGACCATTTGAAAAGTCGAGCACTGCCCAAGGGCCCAAGGTCAGTAGGGGGCCCCATGAGATGCCCCTGGTACCTTTTTCATAGGCTTTTTTGAGTTTGGGCAAGGACACAGGGGCCCCATGATCCCCTATTGCCCGGGGGCCCCATGAGTTGTCAGTCTGCCCCTGCACCTAGTGTCACGTAAGCGTCCATTTTGTTTGCACTTTTTTTTTGCTTGTTTTCATTTGAATGAGCTGCCCTATGCAAGAAAAATGTTCCAGCGAAGCTCCTCTACCTGTCAAATGCTCTCTGAAGAGCGAGCTGAAGGTGGATCACCCTTCAGAGATCAGAGCAAGTGTGAACAAGCCCTCAGGCTAGGTTCACACTTAATGCCACTTAAGCGTCCTTCTTTTTTTTATTTAGTTTTTTTTTTTTGGTGCTTGTTTTCACTTGAATGAGCTGCTCTATGCGTGACAAATATGCCAAAGAAGCTCCTCTACCTGTCACATGCTCTCTGAAGAGCGAGCTGAAGGTGGATCACTCTTCAGAGATCAAAGCAAGGGTGAACAAGCCCTCGGGCTAGGTTCACACTTAGGCTACATTCACACTAGCCTTGTTAGCAAGCAGCAGGCAAGCGTTTGGGAAGCGTTTTTACCGTTTCCCAAACACCTGGGAAAATTCTGCCCATTGCAGCACATGGTGCTGTTCTAATGGGAGCGTTAGCATTGTGGCAAAAACGGACGCCTCTGGTCGAGTCAGGAGGAGTTGAAGCCTCCTACTCTAGTCTATTTATTTATTTCAGGTACTTATATAGCACCATCAATTTACGCAGCACTTTACATATATATTGTATATTCACATCAATCCCTAACCCTCAAGGGGCGTACAATCTAAGGTCCCTAACTTACATTCATACATTCAAACTCCAGGCAGGTGGTGCCATGGTTGGGAATCAAACCCATAACCCATTTACTGCCGCCCAGTCTATGGTGCCGCTCTACAAATGCCCAGCCGGCATTTGCAGTGCGGTTGCGACGCAGTTGCGAGGCATTTGCGGAGTGGTAACACCATTCAAACTTCATTATAGGCATTTGTGGGGCATTTTTAACGCTTGGCAAACGCCTAGCAACCACCACTAAACCGCGCATGCGGCGTTTGCGGAGCGTTAAAAACGCTCCGCAAACGCCAGAACAACGCTTTTCAAACGCTATCGGGGCATCTGGCTAAAGTTGGAAAAACAGTCAAGTGTGAACGAGCCCTTAGCATCATGTAAGCATCCATTTTTTGCACTATTATTTTTTATATTGCTTGTTTTCATGCTGCGCGCTTAGGGCATGTACCTTTTTTGGGCATTGAACTTTGTGTGTTTCTTAACAGTGCGTCTTGACGCATCCATTAATTGCAGGAGAATTTACATCTAAACATAAAACATAAAAATCTACAGGCATGAATAGAAAAAAAAGAATAAAAGAAAGAAATCTAAAAATATCAGAAATGAAAGATTCAAAATTGCTGCTCTTCTCCGGATTGACCCCCAGTCATTAGATATCATGAAAGGTTAAAGTAGATATAAGCTCTAAGGCTGCATTGGCATTCATGACGTGTGCAAATGTGCTATTTTTTTTGCGCCTTACATGAAAAATGCAATAAGGGCACCCTGAACGCAGAAAGCAGAGGCACATATCACTCGTGTAAAAACGCACGTGTGCTTGCTGCGTTTGGAGTGCCATAACTGTTTTTTTTTTTCGTTTTCCGTGAACATGTGCAAAAACGCACACTTTCACACACGGGTCATGAATGCCAGTGCAGCCTTAGGGCTCATGTACACTGCAGCTGATAAACTCACGTTTTCTGTGTTTTATTCAGCAGCCCCTGAACTCTCCCTAATGTTTTCCTTTGTGTCCATGTACACATCGCCGTTTACAGGCAGTTGAGTTTACAGTCATTTTTTTGAATGCACCAAACTTGCGTTCAGGAGTAGATTTTATCAGCGTTTCAAACGCTTGTAAACGTGGCTAACCATGTTTATCAGCGTTTGCGTTTAGAAGTGTTTTTTAACTGGGGCAGCACAGTGGCTAAATGGTTAGCACTCCCACCTGGCAGTACTAGGGTCGTTGGTTCGAATCCCAGCTACAGCACCTCCTGCCTGGAGTTTGCATGTTCTCCCTGTGCCTGCGTGGGTTTTCTCTGGGTACTCTGGTTTCCTCCCACACTCCAAAGACATGCTGGTAGGTTAATTGGATCCTGTCTAAATTGGCCCTAATATGTGTATGTATGAATGTGAGTTAGGGACCTTAGATTGTACACCCCTTGAGGGTTAGGGATGTGAATGTACAATATATATAAAAGCGTTGCATAAATTGATGGCGCTGTATAAGTATCTTTAATAAATAATAATAACTGTTTCATATCCAGATGCTGTCCAGAGCCTTTTTTTCATCATCAGAAATGCATGCAAAGCGTTTTCCATGTATTCAACCATTTGAATCACCAGTGCAGTCAGTTCCAGGTTTCACGTGAAGGATAAAATGGTAGAACGCGCCGCATTATACTCATGATGGGATCCATAGTGAATACAACCAGAAAAGACAGGTCATCACAACACATACTGCTCTCTCTGCTTCTGCTCTCTCTATTCCTCTCAAAATGTCCGAAATAGTTAATTTTTTACTATTTTTCAGTGCATTCTGGGCATTTAGGAGGATCTCCTGACGTTAACCCCTTCACGCCTAAGGATAAAACAAATCTAAATGCCTAAGCACAATTCTACAACGTTGACATGTGTTAGTAAAACCATACATATCATCACAACTACTTTGTATATCCAGGTGGATTATACCGCATTTTTTTCAGGACAAATTGGGCTTTCATTTGATGGTAAATGGTAATGGATAGCTCCTAATTTTTTTTTATTATCAAAGGCAAACTGGCCCAAAATAGTAAAAAAAAAATCTTTTTTTTTTATTTAGCTGTGTGTTTCTTGTTACGACCATGACCTACCTCCATAGAACAACCCAAAATAAATTCTCCAGCTCTTGACGATCGCAGCGATACCATATATGTGTATGTTATTTATTGTCTGTACCTAGTACAGCCCAGAAACAATAGTGCGCATTTTGCTTTTTGTCTTTTTTTTTTTTTTTTTTACCTAAAACACACTGACACTGACATTAACACTAACTGACACTGATACCAATTTTTTTTAAATCCTGACCTTTGACCTTGACCTTGACACTAACCCTGGCACTGAACTAAATCAAACCTTTATCTAGGTATTTTTCTTTATTTTTTCTTTTATTCTTAATATTTATTTATTTATCTTCTTTTTTTTTTTTCTTTAAAAATTTTTTTTTTCTCTCTCTGTCAGGAGTTAGAGAGATACAATGTAGCTCTCTCCTCCGTTTCATAGAGAGAGAAAAAACAAGGGGGCCGGGCTGTACAGTAACTGATCGCTGTGATAGCCAATCAGAGGCCATCACAGCGATCACGTGACCCGGAATCGGGAGTCCCAGGTCCCGATCATTAGAACGGGACCTGGGGTTCCTCAGTGACACCGCGGTCTCTGTGCTGGGAGCGCGCCAAGAGGCGCGCTCCCAGCACAAAGACAGGTATGCAAATATGCGGCCCAGTTCCGTGAGGCCGCATATTTGTGTGCCGTTGGCGTCAAGGGAGTAAAAAAAGCTTCTAAACACAAACGCGCATAAACGCGGTATGCAGACGCAGCTAAACAGACGTTTTTTGACCTACGTTTTCCAGAAGTCAGTTTCCATCATTCAGAGGTATCCCGTGCACATGGAGCCCTTAGCGTTTCTATCTACTGTAACAATTCATGATATCTATGAATGGGGGTCAAGAATATATAAAAATATTGCAGAAAAGCAGACATTTTTATTTTTTATTTCTGCTTCCTTTGATAAGCTCTGTTCATGAATGTGGATCTATGTTCACACGTGTGTGTAGAATGACATACCCATTCTAATGATCTCTATTATATCTTGAGGATTCCTAGCTCTCTTAATACATTTGAGGAATTAATAAAATCTCTCCTGGTTAATATTCCTGATCACACGGGTGAAGACACGGCACATCCTATACAAGGTCTATAGTGGATGGCTTTAATGTGTAGGAGAGTCCAGTTACAAGATGTACATTTTAGACAGGGACAGTTGCACAGGACCCCAGGCCCCCTGCTCAAATATGCCGGTTATTTTTACCCGGGATGAACGTACAATTTGGGCTTGTTGCTCAGTTAAGGAAATCCGAAGAGCCTTCCTTATGTGGAGAGAGTAAGCAAGGAGCAACGGTATATAACCCTGCCGGGGGTCCTCAGTCACTCACATCTGCTGGTGGTGAGTATCAGGCATCCTTGACCAGAGCTGGTGATGGAGAACTTCTAACCCGGACGGACTTGACGTTCTTAGACCAGTTTCCCAATCAATAACAACTGACAAGCAAAAACTATTTTTTATTTAATATATACTTTACTCACAGAATAACTACTTCTTTTTTAATTTTATTTAATTATTTAATTTAATTTAACTGACTCAGTTTACCCTATTAATGTACAGTAAAAATATTTTTTTAATATTAATACAATAATACTTAACTTTTTTTCAGACCAGTTTGCCTAAATACGGGGTGATTTTCCCCAAGCAATATTTTTCATTTAACGCTTGACAAGCAAAAACATTTATTTAGTTAATATATACTTAACTCGCAGAATGACTACTTCTTTTTTTATTTAATTTTTTAAAATTTAATGTAATTTAACCAACTTAATTTACTATATCACCGTACAGTAAACATATTTTTTGTATATTAATACAATAATGCTTGGCTTTTTTCAGACCAATTTGCCTAAATACGGGGAGTTTTTCCCAACCAACATTTTTTATTTAAAGTTTGGCAAGCAAAAACATTTATTTATTTAATATATACTTTACTCACAGAATAACTACTTCTTTTTTCATTTCATTAATTTTTTTATTTAATTTAATTTAACTGACTCAGTTTACCCTATTAATGTACAGTAAAAATATTTTTTTTTATATTAATACAATAATACTTAACTTTTTTTCAGACCAGTTTGCCTAAATACGGGGTGATTTTCCCCAACCAATATTTTTCATTTAACGCTTGACAAGCAAAAACATTTATTTAGTTAATATATACTTAACTCGCAGAATGACTACTTCTTTTTTTATTTAATTTTTTAAAATTTAATGTAATTTAACCAACTTAATTTACTATATCACCGTACAGTAAACATATTTTTTGTATATTAATACAATAATGCTTGGCTTTTTTCAGACCAATTTGCCTAAATACGGGGAGTTTTTCCCAACCAACATTTTTTATTTAAAGTTTGGCAAGCGAAAACATTTATTTATTTAATATATACTTTACTCACAGAATAACTACTTCTTTTTTCATTTCATTATTTTTTTTATTTAATTTAACTGACTCAGTTTACCCTATTAAAAATAATACAATAATACTTGACTTTTTTTCAGACCAGTTTGCCTAAATAAAGGGTGATTTTCCCCAACCAATATTTTTTATTTAATGCTTGAAAGGCAAAAACATTTATTCAGTTAATATATACTTAACTCGCAGAATGACTACTTCTTTTTTTATTTAGTTTTTTTAATTTAACATAATTTAACCGAATATACCATATTACTGTACAGTAAAAATTTTTTTTATATATTAATACGATAATACGTGACTTTTTTCAGAGCAACTTGCCTAAATATATGTTAATACTATATTACCGTACTGTAAAAATATTTTTTATATATTAATACGATAATACTTGACTTTTTTCAGACCAGTTTGCCTAAACACAGGGAGTTTTTCCCGACCAACATTTTTTATTTAAAGCTTGGCAAGCAAAAACATTTATTTATTTCTTAAAAACATTTTATTTATTTACTTAACTCACAGAATAACTACTTCTTTTTTTAATAAATTTTTTTACATTTAATGTAATTTAACCGAATATACCATATTACTGTACAGTAAAAATATTTTTTACATATTAATACGATAATACGTGACTTTTTTCAGAGCAACTTGCCTAAATATATGTTAATAAATAAAACATTTATTTATTAATATATACTTTATTCACAGAATAACTACTTATTTTATTATAATTATTTATTTATTTATGTATTTAAATTAATTTAATTTTATGGACTTAATCTACCACATTTATGTAAAGTAAAAATATTTTTTATATATTATTACGATAATACTTGACTTTTTCTCAGACCACATACAGGGACCCAACTACAATTTCAATCCCAACCAACATTTTTTATTTAAACCTTGGCAAGCAAAAACATTTATTTATTTAAAACATACTTTACTCACAGAATAGCTACTTTTATTTGTTTAACTTATACTTTATTATGCTTTTTTATTTTAATTTAATGTGTTTTTAAATTTAATTTAACTGACGTAATTTACCATATTAATGTACAGTAACTAATATTTTTTATATATTAATACAAAATTTTAAATGCTATTCCTGAATTCAAAAATGACATTGAAAAGATCCAATTTTTTAGAGAGATTTGTACTTTTGGACTGTTTACTGTTGACAAAATAGTTTTATAGTAATTTGTTTTTTTTAAATGAACCCAAAGGTACTTAGCCTTTTTTTTGTTATTTCATTTTCAGGGGGGCTGATCATCATATTTTTCATCATTGTCTGAGATAAAAGGTAAGTATTCATGGTTTTTGGAATGATATCAGAGAGATGGAGAATTGCGGATTCAATAGAAACAGCTTTCCTTTGCTCTGACTTCAGATGTAGACTGCTCAGATATAGAGTTGGGATTTATTTAGGAATATATACACAGATGGGATATTTATCTATGCAGCACGGGAAGTATTCCGTAGTAATGGCCGTCTCCAGATAAAGTATATCTAAAACCCCGGATTCATTCTGGGTGGAGAAGAGAGTGGTTATAATGTTTGTTGTTGTTGTCTGTGTCCCTCATCAAGGAGTGAAAGGAGATCAATCCAAACTGAGGGAACTCTTCTGTTAAGCTGCCCCCAACATGGACTGAATTTCAGCTGATTCCTGCTGAAAAATTTGTTCTGTTGGTGGCCCTGTCAGTACTATGCAGGTCAACAAAAGTCAATCTTTCAATCAATATTTGTTGAAGAAGATTGCCATCGGAATGGTGACTGCAGCCAATCAGATGTTGCCACTGTTCAGGTATTCTGGGAGTCGTGGATGCTGGCTGTCAACAGCAGGCACTGCGGATTCGTCCATCTGCGCTGCTTAGCATGGATGGGGGAATCGAGTCATTTCTCTCATGTAGCCCCTGGGGTTGAACCAAAGACAAATCTTGATGCCTATAGCATGGGCATCCCTATGGTTGGTGTCACCCGGTGCGATAGCACTTAGTGACACCCCCTCCGACGATCCTTGCAGGATGGATGGGATCTGCAGATTGAGCATAATGGATCGGACTCCGATCCATTATGCTCCCCAATCTGCAGATCTGATCCATCCTGCGGGGATCGTCGGCTTTCTTTACAACTTACCTTTTCGTAGAGCGGGTCCAGTGTCTCCCCATACAGGTTGCATGCCGACGATCCCCGCAGGATGGTTCGGATCTGCAGATTGAACATAATGGATCGGACTCCGATCCATTATGCTCCCCAATCTGCAGATCTGATCCATCCTGCGGGGATCGTCGGCTTTCTTTTCGACTTAACTTTTCGTGGAGCGGGTCCAGTGTCACCCCGTATAGGTTGCATGCCGACGATCCCCGCAGGATGGTTCGGATCTGCAGATTGAACATAATGGATCGGACTCCGATCCATTATGCTCCCCAATCTGCAGATCTGATCCATCCTGCGGGGATCGTCGGCTTTCTTTACAACTTAACTTTTCGTGGAGCGGGTCCGGTGTCACCCCGTATAGGTTGCATGCCGACAATCCCCGCAGGATGGTTCAGATCTGCAGACTGAGCATAACGGATCGGACTCCGATCCATTATGCTCCCCAATCCGCAGATCCGATCCATCCTGCGGGGATCGTCGGTATGCAACCTATACAGGGTGACACCAGACCCGCTCTACGAAAAGGTAAGTTGTAAAGCAAGTCGACGATTCCCGCAGGATGGATCGGATCCATCCTGCGGGGATCGTCGGCTTGCTTTACAACTTACCTTTTCATACAGCAGGCCCGGTGTCACCCCATGCGATAGGTGTCACCCGGTGCGGCGTGCACCTGCCTCGAGATGCCACTGACCTATAGCCAGCTATAGACTGTCCCCAAAACAAGTGCACCTATTGGAAGAAATCCTCTCTAGATGGGACCCAGTGACAATTCAAATGTTCATATTTGGCCTCACTTCAGGCGCCAGTGACTATGGTCACCAGAGCAAAGATGATAATACACTGTATCAGGGGCGGACTGACAACTCATGGGGCCCCCGGGCAATAGGGGATCATGGGGCCCCTGTGTCCTTGCCCAAACTCAAAAAAGTCTATTAAAAAGGTACCAGGTGCATCTCATGGGGCCCCCTACTGACCCGGGGCCCTTGGGCAGTTCCCGAGTTTCCAAATGGTCAGTCCGCCCCTGCACTGTATAATTTTCATCTAGTTCCTGAGGATCTGGCTGAAATTCGCTCAAACATGCAATCCGTCCAATCAGATCCATTATGCTCCCCAATCCGCAGATCCGATACATCTTGCGGGGATTGTCGGCTTGTAACCTATACGGGGTTAACTGATCTTGTAACACCGGTTCCCGGGGGGTGCGACAGGGACACAGGGAGGGGAAGAGCCAGGCTGTGTGTGCACAACAGTGACCGCCCACCTCTGGAGGGGGTGACACCATGTGTTACCGCACTGGGTGACACCAACACTAGGTACGCCCCTGCCTGTCTGATCATTAATTTTCCCAGTAGTGGCTTGGGGTGTTTTCAGGGCACATTGGAAATGAGATGGAAATCGTATCTCCAAGGGTTCCGATATTGCAGCTTATTGGATGGGATGGGGGGGACGGGACACACACAGCTGGGCATTACTGTGTTGCTCATCATCATTTTTCTCTTTTTTTCTGCAAGTGGAAGATCCCACTAAAACATATTGCTATATTAAATCATTCAGCTCAATAACATTTATCATACAACACTTTTTAGAACATAGAAAATATGAATAAACTGTAGACTGAAGGGGCATGGATTGGTACTTTCTGTCCAACCTGTTGTCAGGTATTAAGGCTTCATTTATGTGGAGTGTTTTATGGGGTGCATGATCAGTTTAATAGAGTGTGTACTCCATACATACCTCCATGTTCTTTGGGTGTGACTTTGCTTCACCTTGACCCAAATGCTGCATGCTGTATTTGGACCATGGCAGTCCGCTTGTACGGGACTATGTATGTGTGATGTGTGTTTTGGTCATTTAAAACATACGGTCACTTCAAGTATTACTCCCACAGAAAGCTGACACCATGGGTGACGGTGAGATGGCGATTTTCGGTGTGGCTGCATCCTTCCTCCGTAAAAGCGAGAAGGAAAGGCTGGAGGCCCAGAACAAGCCTTTTGATGCCAAGAACACCTGCTTCGTAGATGACCAAAAGGAGCTCTACGTAAAAGGTTTAGTCACCGCTCGTGAAGATGGAAAAGTCACAGTCAAGACCGACGATGGGAGGGTAATGATCAAAGTTTAATCCTTATAACTGGCGTAGATTGGAAGGGTAATAACACATGCACTAAATCATGTTTATTGAAATTACAGACTGTAACAGTCAAAGACAGTCAAGTATACCCCCAGAATCCTCCCAAGTTCGATAAAATTGAAGACATGGCGATGCTGACTCACCTGAATGAGGCTTCTGTGCTGTACAACCTCAAAGAGCGTTACGCAGCCTGGATGATCTACGTAAGTTTTACTGACTGTTGAACAGAAATGCTCAGGTACAATAAATTCAAGTTTAGTTGATATTTTAAAAAATGCTCATTCACAATCCCTATGAAGAAACAATAAGCACTCACTTGAGAATTGCATTTTCCAATAGAAAGAAACTAGACAATAATATCTACCTAGACTTACCTAACGGTTCTTACAGTGGAGTAAACCTCACAATTGTTGCAGATGACAATTTAAAGCTGTTTTTCAAGCAAAATACATCTTTATTTGGCAGTTTCCAGTTCATTTTTCCATTTCAACTTACTGAACACAGAGGTCTAGAAATGAATGTAGGAACGTTATCTAAACCTATACCACACAGTTTTTCTTTGAGATCTATGTTCACGTATACTTTGTAATATATTACAGACATACTCTGGACTTTTCTGCGTCACTGTCAACCCCTACAAGTGGCTGCCAGTGTACAACCCTGAGGTGGTTGCCGGCTACAGAGGCAAGAAGCGTATGGAAGCCCCACCACACATCTTCTCCATCTCTGATAACGCTTATCAGTTTATGCTTACAGGTAGGGGTCTTTGAAAATGTTCTTTGATATTTTCAGGAGACACGTACATGGATTTCATTTGTTTTAAACACACATTTGCATTTGGCAGATCGTGAAAATCAGTCTGTCCTGATTACTGGAGAATCTGGTGCCGGAAAGACTGTCAACACCAAGCGTGTCATCCAGTACTTTGCAACAATTGCAGCTCTTGGTGACTCTGGTAAGAAGAAGGAGCCCAGCAACAGCCTGAAGGTAAAGTATAACTGAAGAGCATATATAGTTAGTCTGGTTGAAAAAAAAAAAAAGTCCATCCAGTTCAACCGTTAAAAAAAAAAAAAACCCAGCAAAGCATTCACTGAGCTCCTGAGAGCGACCCATTCATTCACAAATGTATGTAGAAGCAGTCTGCATGCCTAGGTGCTTGATTTTATACACCTGTGGCCATGGAGGTGATTGGAACACCTGAATCCAATGATTTGGAGCGGTGTCCCAATACTTCTGGCAATATAGTGTAGATCAGGTGTCAAACTGATGGCCCTCCAGCTGTTGTGAAACTACAAGTCCCATCATGCCTCTGCCTTTGGGAGTCATGCTTGTAACGGTCAATCTTGCAATGCCTCATGAGTCTTGTAGTTTGGCAACATAGTTACATAGTTAGTCTGGCTGAAAAAAGACAAAAGTCCAATCCAGTTCAACCATTTAAAAAAAAAAAGTTATAATCCTATACCCACAGTTGATCCAGAGGAAGGAAAAAAACCCAGCAAAGCATGATGCAATTTGCTCCTGCAGGGAAAAAATTTCCTTCCTGATCCCCCGAGAGGCAATCGGATATTCCCTGGATCAACTTTACCTATAAATCTTAGTATCCAGTTATATTCTGTGTATCCAAGAAAGAATCCAGGCCTTTTTTAAAGCAATCCACTGAGCTGGCCAGAACCAACTCTTGAGGGAGTCTATTCCACATCTTCACAGCTCTCACTGTGAAGAAACCTTGCCATGTTTGGAGATTAAATTTCTTTTCCTCCAGACATAAAGAGTGCCCCCTTGTCCCCTTTGTTGACCTCAGGGTGAATAGCTCTACACTGAGCTCACTATATGAACCACTAATGTATTTATACATGTTGATCTCCTCTTCTCAAGAGGGAATACATTCAGTTCTTCTAACCCACGGGTGTCAAACTGGCGGCCCTCCAGCTGTTTCCAAACTACAAGTCCCATGAGGCATTGCAAGATAGACAGTTACAAGCATGACTCCCAAAGGCAGAGGCATGATGGGACTTGAAGTTTCGCAACAGCTGGAGTGCCACCAGTTTGACATCCGTGATCTAATCTTTCCTCATACCTGAGCTCCTCCATGCCTCTTATCAGTTTGCCTCCATGCCTCTTATCTTATACATTTTTAACAGTCCCTATTGATACTTTTAATAAGGTCCCCCAACACAATGCATACGGCTAATCACAATCTTCTAGAATAATTATCCAACAATATATTAATAATAATAAATCAACTTTGTGGGTATCCTTCAACATTTATGTTGTAGACAAACTCTGTCTTGCCCTTTTTGATGAGAAAACACCTGTACAGAATGTTGGAATAATGATATATACTGTACATAAAATCAATCTATGCATACTTTTTTTTTAGGGTACTCTTGAAGATCAGATCATCCAGGCTAACCCTCTACTGGAAGCCTTCGGTAATGCCAAGACTGTGAGAAATGACAACTCCTCTCGTTTTGTAAGTATATATATATATCTCTATATATATATATATATATATGAGATCTACAATATATGTTCATTAGTTACTCATCTTTAGGTTCTTTCTAATCGTTTCTTCTCATGTTTAGGGTAAATTCATCAGAATCCACTTTGGTACCACTGGAAAACTGTCTTCAGCTGATATTGAAACATGTAAGAATGAAACGCTCAGAGTTCTTCTTATTTCATACTTTTTCACATAGGTTCATATAATTACTACTATGCAATTTTATAGATTTGCTGGAGAAGTCCAGAGTAACATTCCAGCTGTCAGCTGAAAGAAGCTATCACATCTTCTACCAGATCATGACAAACAAGAAACCAGAGATTGTTGGTATGCAATTTTGTTTTGTCTGTATAAGGAGTGTAGATATTTAGCTGTTAAAATACCAATCAGTTTATTGTGTATAAATGTCAAATACTGTAGCCCCAGTAATGTTTATTGTTGCACGCCAATAGCGTTTCCTTTTAAAATGGAATCATATGAGATTTTGTTCCTGTTTTTTAGAAATGCTTCTTGTGACCACCAACCCATACGATTACCCCTTCATCAGCCAGGGTGAGATTGCTGTAAAGAGTATTGATGATGAAGAGGAGTTTATTGCCACTGATGTAAGTAGTTGAAATCCTACAAAAGAACACCATTTATTCTCCATAATTTTACCTGAATTTTAAAGCAGTTACCACACTTGTTAAAGGGATCAAATTCTAATTTCTAAAACAGACTGCCATCGACATCTTGGGATTCACCCCAGAAGAAAAGGTTGGCATTTACAAGTTGACTGGTGCTGTCATGCATCACGGCAACATGAAGTTCAAGCAGAAGCAGAGGGAAGAGCAGGCTGAGCCAGAAGGCACTGAGGGTATGACAATCCTATAACTGTTTAACTGGGAAATTTGTGAATAATTTGCATCTGTAATGTTGATGATTTGTTTAAAACAATATATACTATCTCCAGTTGCTGACAAGATTGCTTATTTGATGGGCCTGAACTCTGCTGATTTGCTGAAGGCTCTGTGCTACCCCAGAGTAAAGGTCGGCAATGAGTTTGTCACCAAGGGACAAACTGTACCTCAGGTAAGATAAAAACAAGAAACAAAATATCCACATAATCAAAGAAAACTATGTTTTTATATTATATTTACAAATGGCTTTGCTGTCCTCCTTAGGTTAACAACTCTGTTGGTGCTCTTACTAAGTCAGTCTTTGAGAAACTCTTCTTGTGGATGGTCACCCGTATCAACCAGCAGCTCGACACCAAGCAGCCAAGACAGTACTTTATTGGTGTGCTGGATATTGCGGGATTTGAAATCTTTGATGTAAGTTTTTGAACAGTTCTAGCTTTGTATGCCTTTCAAAACAAAGGACCTGTTCTCATTTCTTTCTTTTACATACAGTACAACAGCTTGGAACAGCTCTGTATCAACTTCACCAATGAGAAGTTGCAGCAGTTCTTCAACCACCACATGTTCGTCCTTGAGCAAGAAGAATACAAGAAGGAAGGTATTGAGTGGGAGTTCATTGACTTTGGTATGGACTTGGCTGCCTGCATTGAGCTTATTGAGAAGGTAATTTCACATATGTAAATGTTATTATGAAACAAAAATTGTAGAATTATGTGTTGTTACAGAGTAACACCTATTGTTTGTTATCAGCCTATGGGCATCTTCTCCATCCTTGAAGAGGAGTGCATGTTCCCCAAGGCCACTGACACATCCTTCAAGAACAAGCTGTATGAGCAGCATCTTGGCAAGTGCAAGAACTTTGAGAAGCCCAAACCTGGCAAAGGAAAAGCTGAGGCTCATTTCTCCCTTGTACACTATGCTGGTACTGTGGATTACAACATCAGCGGCTGGCTGGACAAGAATAAGGATCCACTGAATGAATCTGTTATCCAGCTGTACCAGAAATCTTCAATGAAACTGCTGTCCTTCCTGTACTCCAGCTACAATGCTACTGATGGTGAGTAGCTTGCCTGTTCCTTTCTTATTTTAAGCTTTTTTTTTTACCTTTACATTTAGATTAAGATCTGTGATGACTCTCCCATTATGTTTTATTAACAGATGCTGGCAGCGGTGGTAAAGGTGGAAAGAAGAAGAAGGGATCCTCCTTCCAGACTGTGTCTGCTCTGTTCAGAGTTAGTATGACCTTTTAATCTGCATGAAGTCTTACATCATCTCTACCATAGCTATAAGAAAACTCCATTTATTAATAGAAAGTAAAGGTTTTAGCAGCTTTCCATATGTGGGTAGTCAGATAGCTTTCTAACATGCAGAAAATCTTAATTTATATTGTGTGTTATAGGAAAACTTGAACAAGCTGATGACCAACTTGAGAAGCACTCACCCTCACTTTGTGCGTTGTCTGATCCCCAATGAGACTAAAACTCCAGGTACAAATATATAATTCTTTCCATTCTGCAAACAGCAAACATTAAGAATGCATTATAGTTGTTGTGGGAACGTCTGACATTTATGATTTCTAATATTACTGATTCCCAGGTACCATGGAAAACCAACTGATCATTCACCAGCTGAGATGTAACGGTGTACTGGAGGGTATCAGAATCTGCAGAAAGGGATTCCCCAGCAGAATCCTCTATGGTGACTTTAAGCAACGGTAAATTCCAAAACATATTGCAAGTGTTAAAAAAAAATCATGAAAACTACTGAAACATAAAATGTAGATGATGACATTAGATTTATGATTTGAGTAAACTGTTTATTTTTTCAAATGCTTGCACTCATGATTTGTGCATACATTTTGAATCTGAAAATTTCTTGCTAGTTTCTTTTTTTGTTTTACTACAGTTACAAGGTGCTGAATGCCAGTGCGATCCCAGAGGGTCAGTTTATTGACAGCAAGAAGGCATCAGAGAAGCTCTTGGGTTCCATTGATGTTGACCACACTCAGTACAAATTTGGGCACACCAAGGTATGGAAGCAGCAACTCCCAGAGAACAGTAAATCTAACAGTTTATAATATTTTAATTTAAAATGACTATTTTTTTTAAGGTGTTCTTTAAAGCTGGTCTCCTGGGTACCCTGGAAGAGATGAGAGATGAAAAGCTGGCACAACTTATCACTTGTACTCAGGCTCTTTGTAGAGGTTTCTTGATGAGAGTTGAGTTCAAGAAGATGATGGAAAGAAGGTAAACAGTATTTTCTACTCACCAAAGAATACTAGTAATGATAGCTATAGAGGCAAAACAAAATTTTTGATAAGAGACATGTTTAACTGGTATGTGACATTTCTTAAACAGGGAAGCCATCTTTATGATCCAGTACAATGTCAGATCATTCATGAATGTCAAACACTGGCCATGGATGAAACTTTACTTCAAGATTAAGCCTCTCCTGAAGAGTGCAGAAACTGAGAAAGAAATGGCAAATATGAAAGAGGAGTTTGAAAAGACCAAGGAAGCTCTGGCCAAGTCAGAAGCCAAGAAGAAAGAGCTAGAGGAGAAAATGATTTCCCTGCTGCAGGAGAAGAATGACTTACTGCTCCAAGTCCAGTCGGTAGGTAGGATTAAACTGTGATGTATAATAAAAACAAAGCATATGTAATGTTACAAAAATGTTACCCATTACAAAAAATGTTGAAGCTCCCTAACATTCAATGATTTTCACCAGGAATCTGAGACTTTGGCTGATTCTGAGGAAAGATGTGAAGGTCTCATTAAGAACAAGATTCAACTGGAATCAAAGCTCAAGGAGCTCAACGAGAGACTTGAAGATGAAGAAGAAAGCAATGCTGAGCTGACAGCTAAGAAGAGGAAATTAGAAGATGAATGCTCAGAGCTGAAAAAAGACATTGATGACTTGGAGCTTACCCTGGCCAAAGTAGAGAAGGAAAAGCATGCCACAGAAAACAAGGTATAGCCAGTTCAGGTGAAGTATTAGACTTGTAATACACCACAAAAACTTTCAAGCTGAAATTTTGTCCTTTATTTTAAGGTGAAAAACCTTACTGAAGAATTGGCATCTCTTGATGAAAATGTCTCCAAACTCACCAAGGAGAAGAAAGCTCTTCAGGAGGCTCATCAGCAAACCCTTGATGACCTGCAGGCTGAGGAAGACAAAGTCAGCTCTTTATCCAAGGCCAAGACAAAGCTGGAACAACAAGTTGATGATGTAAGATTCATACAAACACATTATTATTTTTTCTACACATTTTAAACATTTCTATATAGCTTAAATATAAAATGTCTTACTAACCTAGCTTGAAGGCTCCCTGGAACAAGAAAAGAAGCTTCGTCTTGACTTTGAAAGGGCAAAGAGAAAACTGGAAGGTGACCTGAAACTATCCCAGGAAACAGTCCTAGACCTTGAAAATGACAAGCAGCAAGCTGAAGAAAAATTGAAGAAGTAGGCATTATTTTATTTCTGAAAAATTTAAATTTGAGTATAGTAATGTAGTATTTTATAACCTTTAATATTTGTTAAATAATTATAGGAAAGACTTTGAAATCAGCCAGCTCCAAGGAAAGATAGAGGATGAACAGTCCTTGGCATCTCAGCTACAGAAGAAGATCAAGGAACTTCAGGTATAGTGTTGCTTTTAACATTTTTAAATCAATGAATTAAAAAAATAAGGCCAATTTTTACTGTTATAGGAATTAATGTTTTGTTAATAAGGTTTTCAGAAAAACTGAGCTAGATTAATTGGGTCACCCATAGTCTGACAGAAGGCCAGTTGTATTTTAAATACATTATCCAGTAAATGAAAATAATTTTCTTGGGTTTTTAGGCTCGTATTGAAGAACTTGAGGAGGAAATTGAAGCTGAGAGGGCAGCTCGGGCCAAGATTGAGAAACAGAGATCTGACCTCTCCAGAGAACTTGAAGAAATCAGTGAAAGACTTGAAGAAGCTGGCGGTGCAACATCTGCCCAGGTTGAGCTGAACAAGAAGCGTGAGGCTGAATTCCAGAAGCTGAGACGTGACTTGGAGGAAGCTACTCTTCAGCATGAAGCCACTGCTTCTGCCTTGCGCAAGAAGCATGCTGACAGTGTTGCTGAGCTTGGAGAACAGATTGACAACCTGCAGCGTGTTAAACAAAAGCTGGAGAAAGAGAAGAGTGAGCTGAAGATGGAAATTGATGACCTCTCCAGCAACCTGGAAAACATCTCTAAATCCAAGGTAAGAAAATCTCTGAGATACATTAACTATATTTTTTTTCTGAAGAATTCCATTAAACATTACTAATTATTCTCACAGGCCAACCTTGAGAAAGTCAACCGTATTCTTGAGGACCAACTCAGTGAAATTAAGTCTAAGGATGATGAACACATGCGTCAACTTAATGATTTCACTGCCCAGAGAGCTCGTTTGACAACAGAGAACGGTAATTAATATATGCTAATTCTAACAAGTCAACCAAAGCCATAGCAGCGAAAATAAATAAATTTGACATAGGTAATTTTTTAAACAGTTACCAATAAAATACATTTTACATCTATTTAACCCTCTATAACTGGCTATATGCTACATCAATATAAAATGAGTAACAGTTATACTAGTCCTATTTATTTATTTAGTCCAATGTTTAATCCTAAGCCTTTGTAGCCTCAAGTATCAATGTGCCTTTTTAAGGACCCAATTAGTCATTTTTTCTACTGTTTTTGAATCCAAAATATATGGATCTTAGTTTATTGTACCAAACATAGTCTGGCAAATGTATTCTGGATTCCAAAAGAAATACAAAATGCTTTTGTACAGAATACTGTTTTCTTTCCAAAGTTCTATGTAGTTTTTAAAATATCTCTTATTCTGCATTAAAGTCGCATAATTGAAAAGCCTTGCAGCATCAAATTATATGTACTTTTAGGTGAGCTGTCTCGTCAGCTTGAGGAGAAAGAATCTCTGATCTCTCAGCTCTCCAGAGGAAAGCAAGGCTTCACACAGCAAGTTGAGGAACTCAAGAGGCAGCTTGAAGAAGAATCAAAGGTGCATTAATGTTGCCTTAACAACTTCAGTAGTATAGAATAAAATATAGTGTGTTCACAATTTCAACAAACAACTATTTGTATATTCTAGGCCAAGAATGCCCTTGCCCATGCCCTGCAATCTTCCCGCCATGATAATGACTTGCTTCGTGAGCAATATGAGGAGGAACAAGAAGCCAAAGCTGAATTCCAGCGTTCTCTGTCCAAAGCTAATGGTGAAGTTGCTCAGTGGAGGACCAAATATGAAACTGATGCCATTCAGCGAACAGAGGAGCTGGAAGACGCCAAGTATGTTAATATGAAATCCAATCAGAATTCTGAACAATCATAGAAAAATAGTCTTCTGTTTAATACCTTTCCTTGCTTTACAGGAAGAAGCTGGCTCAGCGTTTGCAGGACGCTGAGGAACAAGTGGAGGCTGTAAACTCCAAGTGTGCCTCCTTGGAAAAGACCAAGCAGAGGTTGCAGTCTGAGGTGGAGGACCTCATGGTTGATGTTGAGAGAGCAAATGCTGCAGCAGCTTCTCTTGACAAGAAGCAGAGGAACTTTGATAAGGTAAATGTGTAAGCACATAGTTGTGGTGATATACAGTAGCTTGCTATTGAGCTATCTAGAGTCTATAACTCTTATGATTTAACAGGTCCTTGTAGAGTGGAAGCAGAAGTATGAGGAGGGTCAGGCTGAACTAGAGGCTGCACAGAAAGAGGCTCGTAGCCTGAGCACAGAAATCTTCAAGTTGAAGAACTCATATGAAGAAGCTCTGGAGCAAGTAGAAACCCTGAAACGTGAAAACAAAAACCTGCAACGTAGGTTATTTTTTTTAGATTCAAAGCTTCTAACTTTATTTTTGAATGAAAGCACATAAATAATTATTTTACGGATTATTATGCTTTCTAGTGACCGGCTATGGTTCTAACAGATATTTGGCATGTTTGGCATCAATATAGAACTGAAAGCATAAAACATAAACCGGTTCAGACAACAGCTTTGCATAAATTCCTTGGTTTTACCTTTTCAGAGGAGATCTCAGATCTGACTGAACAGATTGGTGAAGGCGCAAAGTCCATTAATGAACTGGAGAAGTCCAGGAAGCAGGTTGAGCAGGAAAAGAGTGACCTTCAGGCTGCTCTAGAGGAAGCTGAGGTATAATTAAAGAATCTAAAATGCACATACAATATAGGAAGGATTGACCTTAATTTGGAATGAATATAAATAGCCCCAAATATTAATTATGCTCCTTTTTTAAAGGGATCATTGGAACATGAAGAAGCCAAGATCCTCCGTGTCCAGCTTGAGCTGAACCAGATCAAATCTGAGGTGGACAGGAAGATTGCAGAGAAGGATGAGGAGATTGAACAGCTGAAGAGAAACAGCCAGAGGGCTATTGACACCATGCAGAGCACACTGGACTCAGAAATCAGGAGCAGAAATGATGCTCTTAGACTGAAGAAGAAGATGGAAGGAGATCTGAATGAACTTGAGATCCAACTCAGCCATGCCAACCGCCAGGCTTCAGAGGCACAGAAACAGCTCAGAAATGTGCAAGCACAGCTAAAGGTATTTAATAAAATGGCATCAGTGTACTGGAGCTCTGGTTTTGAATTAGATACAAATATACGCTTTTTGTCATCTAGGATAACCAGCTCCACTTGGATGATGCTGTGAGGGGACAGGAAGACCTGAAAGAACAGGTTGCTGTAATTGAACGCAGAAACAATCTGCAACAAGCTGAGATTGAAGAGATGAGAGCTGCTCTGGAACAGACAGAGAGATCACGCAAGTTAGCAGAACAGGAACTTCTAGATGCCAGTGAACGTCTGCAACTCCTGCACTCACAGGTAGGATCTGTTCCTGACCATCACTGGACATATATTTAATTATATCTAAAATGCAATACATACTAAATATTTTTTGTACCCCAGAACACCAGCCTTATCAACAGCAAGAAGAAGCAGGAAGGTGACATTTCCCAACTCCAGAATGAAGTAGAAGAAGCTGTCCAGGAAGCCAGAAATGCTGAAGAGAAAGCAAAGAAGGCCATCACTGATGTATGTAACCTGTCCTGCAAACTAACTGCTTATATTTTAAATCAAGGAATATACCAACTTACTGAGTGTCTGATTTCCTCAAGGCTGCATTGATGGCAGAAGAGCTGAAAAAGGAGCAGGACACCAGTGCCCACTTAGAAAGGATGAAGAAGAACCTTGAACAGACTGTGAAGGACCTACAGCACCGTCTGGATGAAGCTGAACAGCTTGCACTGAAGGGTGGCAAGAAACAACTCCAGAAACTGGAAGCCAGAGTAAATACATTTAAAATGGTTGTCTTGGAAAATGTTTATAACTTATAAAGATTAGCAAAAAATAGTTAATAACTGAAATATTCCTCACAGGTACGTGAACTGGAGAATGAGCTGGAAAATGAACAGAAACGTGGTGTTGAGGCAGTCAAAGGTGTTCGCAAATATGAGAGGAGAGTGAAGGAACTGACCTACCAGGTAATTAGTAGTTAAAGAAAGTTAGCATTCTATTCACGTTAATTTAACCAAGTAGCACAATATTTGCAGTCATTTTCTTATTAATATCAAACATTTGATTAGTATACCATTGGCCCTTCTAAAATGTAATACATAATTGTAAGTTACAGCTGGCTTTATCAAACAAAAAGTGTAGTGAATATTAAAGGAATAACAATAATTTTCTTATGCAGACTGAAGAAGACAGGAAGAACACCCTGAGACTCCAGGACCTGGTTGACAAACTGCAGCTGAAGGTCAAGGCCTACAAGAGACAGGCTGAGGAATCTGTACGTCATTATTTTGGAAAATATTGCTGCCTTTTAGGAGATTCTTTTCATTTGGTTATTAGGTTCTTAGTTGGCTTTCTAATTAGAAATTAAATTTGGTTAAATTATAATGTTTTGTCTCAGGAGGAACAAGCCAATACTCACCTGAGCCGCTTCAGAAAGGTCCAACATGAGCTTGAAGAAGCTGAAGAGAGAGCTGACATTGCTGAATCCCAAGTGAACAAGCTCAGGGCTAAGAGCCGCGATGTTGGAAAGGTAAGGATTTCAACAAGTTTCTCTTTATATTCTCCTAATTGTGCTTTTACCCATCAGTCTATCTCTCTCTCTCTCTATCTATCTATCTATCTATCTATCTATCTATCTATCTATCTATCACAAGTAGTCATCTCAGTTCATCATAATTCATCATGAATCATCAATATTCTTAAAGGTACTGTAAATTAAACTACATAACCAGGGGAGGACTGACCATTCGAGCACTAGGGCACTGCCCAAGGGCCCGGGGTCAGTAGGGGGCCCCATGAAATGCCCCTGGTACCTTTTATAAGCTTTTTTGGGTGTGCTTTGAGTGTGGGCAAGGACACAGGGGCCCCAGGAGTTGTCAGTCCGCCCCTGTACATAACATATTAAGCTTGTAGTAGAAATTAATAATATACAACCCCAGCTCACACGCTAAAAAGTAGAAAACATCAATGTGCACATTTATATGACAACAAACTATAATGATGTATTTTTTTTTTTACTACAGAAAGAAAGCGAAGAGTGAAGATTGTGAATGACAGCAGACTGAGGAACTCTCAAAATGGGAATTTCTTAATCTGAGACCTACCCCCTTCCCTTATTTAACTCATAAATAAATTTCATACTTGATGCTTGTAACACCTTGTTGTTTCGTCCTTATTGTGAACAATCATTCACAAAAAATGTATCTGCCTAACTTTTATAATATGTCTGGAGTCACCGAGTTCCTAACCACCTACAACGAAACCCATGTGTCAAAATTTTATCATAATATCATAAGCAACAGATTGTGTTCTACAGCAAAACATTTCAGAATCAATGTTTTCAGTCTAATCCACATTAAGGAATTTACCGTGATACAATATAAAAGTTAGCAATTTGTCTTAGTAAATCAACCATCTATCAGCTGTTGCAGTTCTCCCAATGACGAACAAATTCAACAAATAAATGATATCTGGTTTTCATAGGTCTTCATGTGCGGCAGACCAAATAATATATATATTGGATACTGTTGCAAGAATATTAATACCAACATCTACAACTTTAAGCTTACCATGACAACTAGCACTGATTTTATACATTTCCTATACTTGACTGTCTATGTTGAAAATGGGTCCATATGCACCAACACTTATAGGAAGACAACGGACAACAACAGCTGTATATTTTCAGACAGCTGCCATGAGAAACAGTGTGTTTTTTAATGTACCGAAAAAACAATATATTAGATGGCAAACCACTTTAAGGACTTTAATAGTAAATCTGAGCTCCTTACTAAACACATTTTGACGAAGGGTAGTACATAGTTACATAGGCAGGGTGAAAAAAGGCACAATTCCATCTAGTTCAACCAAGTTAAAAAAAAACAACAACCAAAAACCTCCATATACATAATTCTTTACCCACAGTAGACCCAGAGGAAGGCAAAAATTCCCAATAAAACATAATCCAATTTGCTTTAGTGGAGGGAAAAAAATCTTTCCTGATCCCCAAGGAGGCAATCGGATAATCCCTGGATCAACTACCCCTGGAGTACAGAGCAAATGAGAAGTCTCAAATAGATTGTTGAGAGGTCATGGTATAAAGAACAAAGATGACTCCTTTGCCCTTCTGCAATATAATTTACGGTCACATTTTGTGCCATGAAATACAGCAAGTGAGATAATATTACACATGTTCATGATCTAATGTCCAGTAGTAAGGACAATTGTGGTGTCACCTCATTAGGCTTGTAGACTCAAATTAACACCTAGCTGCTAACAAATTTCTGAGAAGATCCAGAATTTTGGTTGGCTGACAGAGAACAATATAGCCAATCTGATTGCATACAGATTAGTGTAAATGTATGGAAGCTATCACATCTGCTATAGGCGAGGGCAGGTGTCATTGCCAGCAACTGGGATCTGTGTGTGATTGTGGGGTGTATATGGTTGGCTAGCAAACCAGTCACCTGGCAATCTGCCCTGAGTTTTGTGCCTAGTGCCTAGTGGGTGTTGGCAGTTGAAAAGGTGAAACTGCGCAAGGATTGTAGCTCACAGGATAATTTGAGGAATCTTAGTAGCATGTGGGATCAACTAACGTTGAGTGCACCAAATTGTATGCAAGGTTGCTATGTGCCTGTATGTGTCCAACCAGATGGATTTGAGTTAGTCTCCCTCTAGTAGTGTCTAATGGTATTGCAGGCTGTTATACCCACTTCACAGCCTTGTCCTATCTCCCTGCTCACCCTGGTTAGCAAGTCACTTTTTGGCATGATCCCATTACACATTTATTTAAATGAGTAATATAAAACATTGCCCATAATTTAAGGAGGATAAAGTGCTGGGTAAAATCCTTATAAATAAAAATTAAAATGTTTTTTAAAAAGGTACTCAAATAGTCCCTACAGTAATTGAAATTCTAAATTTCCTTACATGATAATGAAGATGTGTCATATACTGCATTAAATGCCTCTGCTATAAGTAATATACATGCTTTGTGCCTGTAAAAAATGGACACCAGCCTGTACTTTAAAATCGATCGTTTACCAGGTAGGCTGGTGTGAACAAGCCCTACAGGAGGCCAACTTCTGGGCTTTATAAAAGGTTATTGCAAATGATAACTGCAAAGTGAGCAAATAGTGTGACTAGGCACTGGGTAAAACAAAGATTTCTGGTTTCCAATACTAGGGAGATCATCAACTAGAGGAAGGAAGTCTTGATTCCCTTACATACTGTAGATCTTTAGTTATCCATGAGGGATCACCAATAAGAGGAAGGGGGGTCCTGATTCTCATATATTATTTATTTTTCATTAGACTTTATTTAGAACACTGTTTCAAGTGACATAGTTAGTCTGCATCAAAATGTGGAATTACTCACTAGGGTCTATAGAAGCATAGAAGAGTTATGGCAGAAAAAAGACCAAGTAGTCCATCAAGCCGGCCACATTTTTTTTTTATTTAATGTTTTTTTTTATCAGTTTGGTCTTAGTATAGATCTCTGTTTGTGTCAAGCGTGTTCGAAACCACTTACTGTTGACTAACTCACTATTTCTGTTGGAAGTCTATTCCAAGCATCAATTACTCTTTAAGCAAAATAATACTTTCTAAGGTTAATTTTGAACTTCCATGTTGCAAGTTTATGTATTTGAAGGTTTCAACCATGTCTCTCCTTTTCCCTGTACATGTTAGATTCCTGAAGTCTCTCCTGATATGTTTTATTCCCCAGGCTTTTCACCATTTTGTTGCCTATCACTGGACTCCTTCTATCTTATTAAAATCTTTTTGTAAGTGAATCTCCAGAACTGGACACAGTAGTCTAAAAGAGGTCTACTTATCTATATAGGGGAATCAGGACCTCTTTCCTCCTGCTGGGGATCCCTCTATTGATAACTAAAGATCTGTATAGAGGAATCAGGACCTCCTTCCTCCTGCTGGTGATCCTTCTAATGGTATTAAGATCTTCACAGAGGAATCAGGACCTCGTTCCTCCTGCTGGAGATCTCTCTAGTAATTTGAAGATCTATATAGAATAATTAGGACCTCCTTCCTCCTGCTGGTGATCCCTCTAATGATATTAAGATCTTTATAGAGGAATCAAGACCTTGTTCCCCCTGCTGGTGATCCCTTTATTGATATAAAGATCCATATAGAGGAATCAGGACCTCCTTCCTCCTGCTGGTGATCCCTTTTTTGATATAAAGATCCATATAGAGGAATCAGGACCTCCTTCCTCCTGCTTGTGACTCTTCTATTGATAACTAAAGATCCATATAGAGGAATCAGGACCTCTTTCCTCCTGCTGGGGATCCCTCTAGTGATAACTAAAGATCTGTATAGAGGAATAAGGACCTCATTCCTCCTGTTGGTGATCCCTCTAATGATATTAAGATCTTTATAGAGGAATCAGGACTTTGTTCCTCCTGCTGGTGACCCCTCTAATGATATTAAGATCTTTATAGAGGAATCAGGACCTCGTTCCTCCTGCTGGTGATCCTCTTGTAATATGAAGATCTATATCAAGGGATCAGGACCTCCTTCCTCCTGCTGAAGATTCCTCGATTGACAACTACATATCTGTATAGAGAAATCAGGATTCCCTTCCCCCTGTTGGTGATCCTTCGAGTGATAACTAAAGATCTGTATGGAGGAACCAGGACCTCCTTCCTCCTGCTGGTGACCCCTCTAGTGATATATCCTAGAATTCTATTTTCTTTTTCCACTGCATGGCCACAATGTTTGCTCATTCTGCAATCATCTGAAATAAATACTCCTAAATTGTTTCCTTTGTAGTTCTGGCTAACACCACACCCCCCAAATATTGTACTCCATCAAGGGATTGTTTTCCTCTATTTGCATTATTGTACATTTAGAAACATTGAACTGTCATTTTCACTACCTTGATCAATCTTCCAGCAATGCAAAATTATGTTCAATGTTACAGACACCTCCAGGAATATCAACCCAATTGCATACCTTTGTGTCATCAACAAAAAGGCATACCTTACCCACCAAACTTTAACGGAATTAACTACCACATTAGATGAGTCCTTAGTAACATAGACCCTCAAATTTGTTTTTACTCACTGGAGACAGAAATGTTTATTAACTATGTCTCTGCCACCCTTTCTCAGTTTAAATGTATGTTCAAAAAACAAAGACGGAAGCCGGACTGTAGGAGATCGAGGAGGTTGTTGTCGTTGAGATGAGAGCTTAGGCGAGTGTAGACTAAGCGCTCGAGGAGTTTGGATGTGAATGGGAGCAGGGAGATGGGTCTGAGGTTGTTCGGGTCATTGGGGTCCAGAGAGGGCTTTTTAAGTATGGGGGTGATGTGTGCATGTTTCAGAGGGGAGGTGAATGTGCCAGAAGAGAGGAAGAGATTAAAGATGTGGGTGAGGGAGTGTAGGATGGAGGGGGAGGGAGGTCATAGGAGTTGTGAGGGGATAGGGTCAAGGGGGCAGGTGGTGAGGCGGGCATCAAGATCTTATTTATCTTGATAGTGTCACCAGGTAAGCACCTAACTTCCTTTGACGCTTCCACATCATTTCCTAAAGACACTTCTTAGATTATTCCTGCTAAACCAGCCGAGATTTGAACCGTACCCAATGTTACTCAAGTTAATTGATCGATCAACCTGGGTACAACCAGCCTGATGGATTTTACATTCGATTATCAATAGCGGCTGTTAGAGACGCTAGCAACAATCACTGTGTTCTCCCAGCGGGGATGGCTTCCCCTGCTCCCCCACCAGGAGAACACGATGGCTCGACGGGTTGGATTCCCTCATCAACACTGACTGTGTCGATAGGAGAATCAAAAGAATTTCTTTCCTGCAACCCATGGTTGAAAGAAAAAAATTTGCTCCATCTATGGCCTGCCTTACAGTTGCATCTTAAGGGGAGCATCTGATTGGTCTCAAGCTGATGCCAGATTTAGATTAAAAATGTTAAACTTTAAACACTTTGACACATTGTACAAATATTATAGATTACTAGAAAAAAACCCCAAAACAATAAAACTGCAAAGGATAAAAAATCATCTCATGCCAAAATAGGTGACAGGCCATATAATTGTTAATCAGGCCCTTATACTAAAAACTATAAAACATTTAATTTATACAACTGCATGTCCACAAGCAAATGCATAACATAAAATAATTCTGCATTATTTGAAAAAAAATCATATTAACACCACAGATGTAGACTTTGTATATTAAAAATGATTATTACTAAGTTCCACCAGCTTATGTTTGGTACTGTACTATGGGCCTGAGTACTTCTCTATGTATGTATATACGCACATAGGTGCAGGTACTCTCCGCTTCTGAGTCACCAATTGTCTCCGTCCCTTTACCCACCTCCAAACACGATCCACTGCAGCCAGGAACAAAAGGTCCCCCTCCAGCAATGATAGATCCCCTTTACAACAATAGATCCCCCCTCCTCAGCAATAATTGACCACTAGCATAAAAATCCCCCCCCGAGAACAACAGACCCCTTGTGTAACAATACAGTAGGCCTACCAGCAGCCAGCATTAATAGACCCTCCAACAGACAGCAACAATAGACCCCTCACTGAACAGTAGATCCCTCACAGTAACATTTGGCCCCCTAGCAACAAAAAATCCTTCCAACAAAAATGGACCCCCCAACAGCAACAATAGACCTCCCCAGCAACAAATGATCCCCCAGTGACAATAGATCCCCCAGCAGCTGGCATCAGTAGACCCTCCAGCAAACCCCAGCTCCCCATTTAGTGCTGGAGGTGCTGGAGGTGCCGGAGCTGCGTTCCCCCACGTTCCCACTGAAAAAAGCCCTGTACAAGCATATTCAAAACAAGCATAACAAGAGTATTTTTAAATGCTGTAGATATTTTGCTTTCATGTTTTATTTCTCTTTAATGTCTGAAAAAGCACTTTTTGACTCATTCCAGGTAGGTTCTTACCAGCAGAAGCTAACTGAAGAGTGTGCATAACATGTGCATGAAAATTGCATCCCCTTAGACATATTTATAACTGCTTATATCCATAGTGCTCCAAAGGTTAATTGGATCCTGTCTAAATTGGCCCTATTATGTGTATGTATGAATGTAAGTTAGGGACCTTAGATTGTACACCCCTTGAGGGTTAGGGACTGATGTGAATGGTCAATATATATGTGTAAAGCACTGCGTAAATTGACAGAGCTATATAAGTACCTGAAATAAATAGTGCGTTTAGACCCACACAATATGTTCTATTCTTCATGCGCTGTCTTTTCCAAACACAACCACTAGAGTTCGCTATGCTCCAGTGTGGTCACAGTTCTGGTATGAATGACAGCTGGCGGTCTCAGTTCATTCATAGCCAGTAACATATGTTGTGTTAATATTTCAGTTAAAGCAGAGCTAAATCCATTGATTTAAAGTAGTATTAAAGTCAATTATTTTCTTAAATCGAATAAAAATAACAAAACTCACATGTATTTGATGTTTTTTTTTCAATTGAACAACCATGTTCCAAGGAGGAAATAAAAAAAAACATATATGCATATGCATTCTGTTAGTTTTATCTGATAAGATTACAAAAATTACTTTAATACCACTTTAAAAGTGAACTCAAGTCAGCAATAAAAAATAGTATGTCCCTCCTATCACAGCAAGGGTTTACATTTAAAGCTGAACTCCAGGAATTTGGTACAATGTAAGTATGCACCAGGGGCGGACTGACAACTCATGGGGCCCCCGGGCAATAGGGGATCATGGGGCCTCTGTGTCCTTGTCCAAACTCAAAAAAGCCTATGAAAAAGGTACCAGGGGCATCTCATGGGGCCCCCTACTGACCCAGTGCCCGAGTTTCCAAATGGTCAGTCCGCCCCTGGTATGCACAGTATATTATATATATATATATATATATATATATACACACACTATATTGCCAAAGTCATTGGATTCAGGTGTTCCAATCACCTCCATGGCCACAGGTGTATAAAATGTGGGATTATAACAAAGTGGAAGCAACTGGGAACAACAGTAACTCAGCCACCAAGTGGTAGGCCACGTAAAATGACAGAGCGGGGTCAGCACATGCTGAAGCGCACAGTGCTCAGAAGTCGCCAATTGTCTGCAGAGTCAATAGCTAAAGACCTCCAAACTTCATGTGACCTTCAGATTAACACAACAGCAGTGTGTAGAGAACTTCATGGAATGGGTTTCCATGGCCGAGCAGCTGCATCCAAGCCTTACATCACCAAGTGCAATGCAAAGCGTCGGATGCAGTGGTGTAAAGCACGCCACCACTGGACTCTAGAGCAGTGGAGACATGTTCTCTGGAGTGACCAATCACAATTCTCTGTCTGGCAATCCGATGGACTGGGTCTGGGTTTGGCGGTTGCCAGGAGAACGGTACTTTCCTGATTGCATTGTGCCAAGTGTAAAGTTTGGTGGAGGGGGATTGTGGTGTGGGGTTGTTTTTCAGGGGTTGGGCTTGGCCCCCTAGTTCCAGTGAAGAGAATTCTTAAAACGTCAGCATACCAAGACATTTTGGACAATTTCATGCTCCCAACTTTGTGGGAACATTTTGAGAATGGCCCCTGCCTGTTCCAACATGACTGTGCACCAGTACACAAAGCAAGGTCCATAAAGACATGGATGAGCGAGTTTGGAGTGGAGGAACTTGACTGGCCTGTACAGAGTCCTGACCTCAACCCCATAGAACACCTTTGGGATGAATTAGAGCGGAGACTGCGGGCCAGGCCTCCTCCCCCGACATCAGTGCCTGACCTCACAAATGTGCTTCTGGAAGAATGGTCAAACCTTCCCATAGACACCCTCCTAAACCTTGTGGATGGCCTTCCCAGAAGAGTTGAGGCTGTTATAGCTCAACGTATTCTTAAAAAAAACCTCTGGACTCTTGGACTTTAGTTTGGTGCTGTCATCAGATACATATACTGAATGCAGTTGGCAGTATTGTGATGGGAGTTTGGTGTAAAGAACAAATGATCAGTCTGTGGCATTATGTGTGTGTGCTAAGGAACTGCTTGATTTGCAGTAACAATTCCAGAAGGGGTGAGATCTGAGAGGTGGCACATACAACAAATACAATTTCCTGCTCAAGTCAGTAATGGTGGCAGACTTCTCTGGTAGTAGACATTACTATATCTAATATCTATATTCATATTCTTTATCTATCTATGCAGGATTGATGATTGAGACTTACATGTGCTGTGAGAGGCTGGTTGGGGCTGATCACTCAGATCCAGGCTCTGCTTCATGCACTAGGCAGTCAAAGAGTGCAGCTTCACATGGTGGCAAAATTCTCCAGGAGGTTCCAATACCCTTTAAACAGTAAGAAGGAATTAGGATTAGGTTGTTCTGGAAGAAATTTCCTATGCCCCACCTCCTATGCAATGAAGTCACACCTCTTGCCAACCTTGTATGCTATTATGGTAGCTGAAGAAGGATCATGAAAACCAATGCTAAAAATAAGAGGTCTAACATTGCATTTTTTGAAAATTGATAGCTCCTGCCTGTCTTTGGCTGCAATTCTTTCTGAGACACTAGTTGATTTACTAGTCATATAAGCTGTTCATTTTCTAAGAGAAGATGCACTTTGCAAGAACATTTTCCACTAAGTGAATGTGGTGAAGTTTCCCTTTGCAAAAGATAACCAATCACATGTAAGGAAAATGAAAAAAACCCAGCATTTTGCTAGCACATGATTGGATGATGAAAGCCAGGAGAGCTTCAATAAGCTCTGGGAAAAGTTCTCTTACAAAGTGCAACTTCCCTTGCAAAGTGAACAGACTTTTAGCTTTTAGTAAATTAACCCTATTGACTTAATACCCCTTTTTTAAATCAGGAAAGCCAGAGCCGAGACAGAAATTCTAATTTGAATACTTGCTTTGGGTCAGTGGCTCAGAAACTGCTAAATTTGCTGGATAACCATGACCAGGGGCGGATTGACAACTCATGGGGCCCCCCGGGGCAATAGGGGATCATGGGGCCCCTGTGTCCTTGCCCAAACTCAAAAAAAGCCTATGAAAAAGGTACCAGGGGCATCTCATGGGGCCCCCTACTGACCCGGGCCCTCGGGCAGTGCCTGAGTTTCAAAATGGTCAGTCCGCCCCGGACCGTGACTGCCAAGCTACAACCACTTTCAGAAGGAAAAACCAGCAATGGCTGCTCCCTTATCTCTACAGAACATATTTCCCTCTAGGCTGTGGAAAATATTGGTGTCTTTTATTGTAATATTTTGAGGAACTAAAGTCCTAGCACTGGTGACATATCGAGAACATACACACAGATCGAGACCATAAATATTATACTTCTAAAACAATTCAGAACAATTGATGGAAGAACCAAGAACATTATCTACCTCTTCTACTCTTTATGGCATCTTGGCAACTGCGAAATTATAGGAGGTGAGAAGCTCCCTGAAAAGAAACAATGAATGCTTGCCTTGCAAGCTGGCCGCACTGGAGAACTCTTCTTCTATAATGATCCATGCGTTGCTGAAAAATGTTCAGCATTTACACTTCAGGAAGTCTCAGTTGGTGGCATCCCCCACTGCACTCAGTGGTTTCCTCCACCAGCCCCTATGTCACTGCAGGATATAGTGGCCAGCGGAAGGAACCACAAAGTGCAACGGGGGACCAGATACCCAGCACATCCAGAAATGTGATGCATTCTAAAAAGCTTCGACCAAGCAAGAAGAGTTTGGTGTCACAGGTAAATATTTATTATTTTTTTGCAGGAGCACATTAAATTTTTTGTAAATTCCCATTAAGTAGACAAATCACTAAAAACATACATGGGGGGGCATATATAAGTGGCTTTTAATTGACTCTGTCTGGTTGTCTTGCAGTAAAATAATAGAATCAAGAAGGCACAACATTGTATAGCACAACTAAGAAGGAAGAAAAGCATGTATATACAGTTGTGCTCAACATTTTGCATACCCTGGCAGAAATTGTGAAATTTTGGCATTGATATTGAAAATATGACTGATCATGCCAAAAAATGTTCTTTTATTGAAGGATGATGATCATATGAAGCCATTTATTATCAAATAGTTGTTTGGCTCCTTCTTAAATCATAATGATAACAGAAATCACCCAAATGGCCATGACATAAAAAGATGTCCAAAGCCTTGAATATGCCAGTCATCACTTCCAAAGTTCGGGGACCTCTTGATACCAAGCCAAGTACAGGTAGACCAAGAAAGATTGGAGCCATAACTGACAGAACTATTGTTTGGGATACAAAGGGAAACCCATAGGTAACCACAAGGAAAATACAGGCTACTCTGGAAAAAGACAGTGTGGTTGTTTTGAAGGAGCACAATATGATGACACTTGAATAAAAATGAGCTGCATGGTCGAGGTGCCAGAAAGAAGCCTTTACTGCATCAATTACACAAAAAAATCACCGTATTGTACTCCTTAAAAACAACCACACCATCTTTTTCCAGAGCAGCCTGTATTTCTTTTGAGGTTGCCCGTGGGTTTTTCTTTGAATCCCGGACAATTCTTCTGTCAGTTGTGGCTGCAATCTTTCATGGTCTACCTGACCTTAGCTTGGTATCAAGAGATCCCCGAACTTTCCACTTCTTAATAGGTGATTTAACAGTACTGATTGGCATATTCAAGGCTTTGGACATCTTTTTATGTCCTTTTCCATCTTTATAAAGTTCCATTACCTTGTTAGGCAAGACTTTTGACAGTTCTTTTCTGATCCCCATGGCTCAGTATCTAGCCTAGTCAGTGCTTCCATGTAAGAGCTAACAAACTCATTGACTATTTATACACTGACACTAATTGCAATTTAAAAAGCCACAGATGTGGGACATTAACCTCTAATTGACATTTTAACCCGTGTGTGCCACCTTGTGTGTCTGTACCAGGGCCAAACATTCCAGGGTGTGTAAATTTTTGATCATGGCAATTTGGGTGATTTCTGTTATCATTATGATTTAAGAAGGAGCAAAAATATTTGATAACAAATGGCTTCATATGATCATCATCCTTCAATAAAAGAGCATTTTTTGGCATGATCAGTCATATTTTCAATATCAATGCCAAAATTTCACAATTTCTGCCAGGGTATGTAAACTTTTGAGCACAACTGTATAATGAACAAAGGTAGTTGCCATCCCCCAATGTACATGTATAATTACAAACTCTACATAGATACGATCTTATATATTACACATATACATCAGAAACACCCAATCTGCTATTGATGACTTCTCGTTCTGCAAAAGCTAGTTGCCTGGCTTCCAGGTTGACTTAAAATTCTGACAGAGAACAAGTCTACAGATAAGGAGCTCTGACATTTCCTTATCCTCATCCTTCCTCCAGGTCAGGGACTTCTAAACTATTGAAACCAGTACACACAAACAGTCATGTTTGCTAATCACATGGGCTAGACTGGCAATAAAAGGGATTAGAAACAGGAAATGCTCTGTATAAGGCAAACAACAACCACTGAGCTACATTTTTCTCTTTATTATCCCCAGCAATAAAAGGGATTAGAAATAAAAAATGCCCTGAAAAAGGCCTCATGCACACAGGGCGTTTTTTCATCCACTTTTATGGGCGTCTGGCTTTTTTTTTACTGCTTCCAAACAGCCTCCCATGTTATCCTATGTGTCCATGCACACATAGACTTTTAGAAGCTTTTAGTAGCAGTAGCATTTACCAGAAGAAAAAATGACTCAGTTCCAGTGTGTCCAGCAGCAGCAAAGTATTGGCAAAAAAAACCTCTTGACATGTGTAAATCCGGCTAAACGCATGGAAACGCTCTTAAATGTGCGTTAAAGCTAGGCGCGTTTGGCACTTGAGCAGTAATTCATTTCAATGACCAGAATAATGGCCATAAATTATTATTCTGGCCAATTAAATCAATTAACGCCCAAGCTCTTGACCCATATAAAAGCGCCTAAACGTTTGTAAAAGCATTAGATACTGTGACCATCATCAGGCATTTTTTCTGCCAAAACACTGCTGTCAAGAGCAGGAGCTTTTTTAAAATGTCCTGTGTGGATGTGGCCTAAGTCAAGCAGCTACTGAATTATCTTTTTCTCCTTATTATCCTTTCTACTTCTAACACTGAACCTAACAGCCAGTCAACCAGCATTTTCAGAGTAAGGTCTGCAGTGGCTGCCTCCTTGGTAATATCAGGAAGGTTCCCATTAAAAAAAAGAATATAATGCTCATAAATTCATACCTATGCATTTTCTCCCCCTAAAATCAATGGAAACACATCAAAACACGTGTCAGTGCACACTAGCGTGCATTGTTGCGCCTTTTCAGTGTGAGTTGCGTGAGTTCCCAGCAACACACATTGATACAGTTTATAATGTGTTTATGTGCACCATGACGCTTGTTAACACTTGTCTTAATGCATGCATTGTTTCAATGGAAAATGCATCAAAAGGAAAGCAGAAGATGTGACCTCAGAAATAAAAAATGCCCTGAATAAGGCCTCATAAGGCATCAAAAGGAAAGCAGAAGATGTGACCTCATGATCAAAGTTGTGTTCCCATACCCTATGTTAGATCTGCTCCTATAAAGAATTGATTAGTTGTTAACACAAGTATATATATATATATATATATATATATATATATATATGGGCTTTACTGAAAGTAATGCAAACTTAGGCATAATTTTTTTCAATTAACTTACATAGGAGGGTCAAATTTCACATGTGGGTAGAGTAACTCTTCCTCCATAGTAATTCTTCTGCTTCTTCTTCTTTTTCATTGTAGGTAAATAATGGATTCTAAGCGACGGGCATACAGAAATGCTTACAACGTGTTTACAGAGCTGACACCATTGACATGAGTAATGTCTCGTCACTGGTGACTGTTGTCAAGGGTGTCATCTCCGTAAATATTCTAGTGCCTTCTGCGAATGTTGGACAGCCTGCACCCCTCCTGTCAAGAACTGATTGACAGCATATTCCTTCTGCTTGGAATCCATCATTTAACTGCAATAGAGGAAGAGTTACTTTACCAAATGTGAAATTTGAACCACCTATGTAAGCTAAGCATAACAAGTTATGCCCACTTTTGCATTTTTTGCATTACTCAGTACAGCCCTCGTGTCTGTGTGTGTATATATATATATATATATATATATATATATGTGTGTATGCACAAACATACATATATATATTTTATTATTTATTTATTCCAGGTACTTATTTAGTGCTGTCAATTTACGCAGCGCCTTACATATATATTGTACATTCACATCCCTAACCCTCAAGGGGTGTACAATCTAAGGTCCCTAACTCACATTCATACATACACATACTAGGGCCAATTTAGACAGGAGCTGATTAACCTACCAGCATGTCTTTGGAGTGTGGGAGTAAACCGGAGTACCCGGAGGAAACCCACGCAGGCACAATGAGAACATGCAAACTCCAGGCAGGTGCTGCCGTGGCTGAGATTTGAACCAATGACCCTAGTACTGCCAGGTGGAAGTGCTAACCATTTAGCCACTAAATATATATATATATATATATATATATATATATATATATATATATATATATATATATATATATATATAAATATATATATATATATATATATATATGATAGTTCACACCTATATATTATTATCTTTGGGGTAGATTCACTAAAACTAGTGCATCTGGTGCAGCTGTGCATGGTAGCCAATCATCTTCCAACTTCAGCTTTTTTAATTAAGCTTTGACAATAAAACCTGGAAGCTGATTGGTTTCTATGCACAGCTGCACCAGATTTTGCACCATTCAGTTTTAGTAAATACCGCCCTATGTGTTCAAAACAGAATTATATATATTTATAGATAGATATTATATATATATATATATATATATATATATGGGCAGCACAGTGGCTAAATGGTTAGCACTTCCGCCTGGCAGCACTAAGGTCGTTGGTTTGAATCCCAAACACGGCACCGCCTGTCTGGAGTTTGTATGTTCTCCCTGTGACTGCTTGGGGTTCCTCCAGGTACTCCGGTTTCCTCCTACACTCCAAAGACATGCTGGTAGGTTAATTGGCTCCTGTCTAAATTGGCCCTAATATGTGTATGTATGAATGTGAGTTAGGGACTTTAGATTGTACGCCCCTTGAGGGTTAGGGACTGATGTGAATGTACAATATATATGTAAAGCGCTCTGTAAATGATGGCGCTATAAGTACCTGAAATAAATAAATATATATAAAAATAAAGTACATACAATAAACAAACATTTTTTTTGTGCTGCTATATCACAGTTTTGGCTATTTCCTTATCTATTCTAAATTCTCGCTGTTACAAATACATTTTATATCATTCAAGGTTTCATTTGCGGTTTCCAACTATATATTTAATGCTTACATGTTTAAAAAGACCATCAAAAGTAACTTTACAAAGTCCATAGACTTCGACTGCTAATTAATGTCTTTTATATGAAACAAATGTTTAATAAATAATACGTTCATATAATAAAATACTTTTTAAGAGCTATATGTAATAATAATAATTTGTAATGAACTCAGTTTAGTAAGCTATACAAGTGTCAGTAGCTAGGTCTTTGTAAATATCTCCTCAAACTTTTAACAATAAAAATGAAATCCATGTATCCTAGAACTTCAATATCATTTGTGTTATGTAAAAATAAAGTGTAGGAAAGCCGTTGGTTTACTTACCATGCCAGTGCTTGACGTTCCTCTAGAATGAGCCCTCTCTGCTTCCCAATCTCCGTAGAAGACAGCAGTCAGGGAACTAAAGTTCACTGTCAAAACTCCCTCAACCTTTCTCTGGGATTGGGTAGTTTTTTTTTCCAGCTTCCTTCACCCCTGTTGGGTCCTTTGGTCACACATTCCATATTAGGAACGGCCACATCTCCAAATCGTTTCAGCAGCAAACCACCATAAATCAATCTCACTCCAAAAAGTTGACATGTTTTCCAGCAATCATATACGCTACGTACTTCATCATCCTGGAAGCACAGTGCTATCTTTGTGGATACATCCACTTATAGCCCATGGCACCCCTGGGTCAACAAATGTGCCTTAGCATCTGCAAAATCTCATATGTCCGGAAAAATGTGCACAATCTACTTTCACAGAGTCGCTGGCATCAGCAGCTTTCCCTGCTCCATGTGATGAATGAGCGACAGAAAGTAGAGCTGTGGGCAAAATCAAAAACTACATACTGTATATGATGAAGTTTGTCGCTAGCCGTAAAGTGTATCTAAACCCAAAAATAAAATTAAAAAAAATGCAATGGCCAATTCTTAAATGTGGTGTCTGCATTTATTTATTTATTTATTTATTTTGCATTTATAAAACACAAACAATAACAGAAAAAAAAGAGATAAATGATAACAGAAACCCAAAACTAAAACCTAAGAGTAAAGGTACACAGAAAGGGATCAGAAACAATTAACAAATTATTACCAGGCCATGAGCCCTTTACAGAAAACAGCAAAAGTTACAAAACAAAAAACAACAGCATAACAGATCAACAATAAAAAACAAACAAACAAAATAAAAACAGTCAAACACACAGTCAAAACACACACACCAGACAAAACAGCCACAAACACCAGCACCATCAACTCCCCATATACACCAGAAGAGATCACTAACACTTAAATTCCTTTTTTTTCCTTTTTTTTAATTTTCACCTGGTCATCTAGCCAGTAAGTCTGTTATTTATTTACGTCTTTTAAAGCGGAACTAAAGTCCAATTTAAAAAATGCAAGCAGGCAGGCCGAGTATTGCAAAAGAGCAATGCAAAACAATGTTTTTTTTCTGCAATAAAATAATTTTTTTTTCTTTTTTTCTTATTTAAATGTACACTGAGCTTCACATGCGAATCTCAGTATACTTTCTGGCATGGTGCCTGCATGCCAGGATAACTAAAGTACTGCACATGCATGGGAGTTATGTAATTCAGCGCTCACCAATGATGGAGAGGAATGGCACCCTAAACAAGTCATAGAAAAGGTGCTGGCACTGGCAAGGGACCTCACGGGCATCAGACAGTTGGAGCTAAGGTAAGTATTCAATTTCACAAAAAGAACATTGGGGAACTGGAGAAAGTACAGAGAAGGGCAACCAAACTGATACAAGGCATGGAGGAGATCAGCTATGAGGAAAGATTAGAGGAACTGAATTTATTCTCTCTTGAGAAGAGGAGATTAAGGGGGGATATGATCAACATGTATAATACATAAGGGGGGCTATGATCACCATGTATAATACATAAGGGGGGCTATGATCACCATGTATAATACATAAGGGGGGATATGATATCCATGTATAATAGATAAGGGGGATATGAACTCCATGTAGAATACATAAGGGGGGATATGATCTCCATGTATAATACATAAGGGGGATATGATCACCATGTATAATACATAAGGGGGGATATGATCACCATGTATAATACATAAGGGGGGGATATGATCTCCATGTAGAATACATAAGGGGGGATATGATCTCCATGTATAATACATAAGGGGGGATATGATCACCATGTATAATACATAAGGGGGGATATGATCACCATGTATAATAGATAAGGGGGATATGATCTTCATGTAGAATACATAAGGGGGATATGATCTCCATGTATAATACATAAGGGGGGATATGATCTCCATGTAGAATACATAAGGGGGATATGATCTCCATGTAGAATACATAAGGGGGATATGATCCCCATGTAGAATACATAAGGGGGATATGATCAACATGTATAAATACATAAGGGGGGATATGATCTCCATGTATAATACATAAGGGGGGATATGATCTCCATGTATAATACATAAGGGGGGATATGATCTCCATGTATAATACATAAGGGGGGATATGATCTCCATGTATAATACATAAGGGGGGATATTAGAGATGAGCGAAGTATTCAAAAATTCGATTCGACTGATTCGGCGAATTTGTGGAAAAATTTTGATTCGAGTCGAATATATTCACTGCGAATTTAACTTATAAAAGGGTGTTTCTAGGCTTCAGAGAGCTTTTATATTAGTGCAGAACACTGTACCTTTAATTTAAATGCCCTTGGAGTCTGCTGGGGAAGAGAAATAATACTGACAGTCAGTATGACATGCAGATGAGTGCCGTCGATCTTAGAATCACCGCACACTTCACTCATTTGGGCAGTCACGGGGCCAAAACCAGAGTGTGGAGCCACAGTGTGGCGGTGGAGGCAGCAGCAATGGGAGGCCATACAGCACCCTATGACAAAAATGGAAACCACCAGCAGTGTGAGGAGACCTGAAAGTGGCACATGGCAGAGTGTGGCGATGGAGACAGCAGCAATGGGAGGCCGTACAGGGACCCATGACACACTCTGGACCTGGCAGCAGCATGAGGAGGCAGTACAGGGGCCCATGACAGATTACGGGCCTGGCAGCAGCATGAGGAGTCGGTACGGGGGCCCATGGCAGATTAGGGGCCTGGCAGCAGCTATGGGAGGCCCGTAATCTGCCAGCACCCTATGACAAAAAATGGAACACACCAGCAGTGTGAGGAGACCTGAAAGTGGCACATGGCAGAGTGTGGCGATGGAGACAGCAGCAATGGGAGGCCGTACAGGGACCCATGAGAGACTCTGGACCTGGCAGCAGCATGAGGAGGTGGTATAGAGGCCCATGGCAGATTAGGGGCCTGGCAGCAGCTATGGGAGGCCCGTAATCTGCCAGCACCCTATGACAAAAAATGGAACACACCAGCAGTGTGAGGAGACCTGAAAGTGGCACATGGCAGAGTTTGGCGATGGAGACAGCAGCAATGGGAGGCCGTACAGGGACCCATGACAGACTCTGGACTTGGCAGCAGCATGAGGAGGCGGTATAGGGGCCCATGGCAGATTAGGGGCCTGGCAGCAGCTATGGGAGGCCCGTAATCTGCCAGCACCCTATGACAAAAAATGGAACACACCAGCAGTGTGAGGAGACCTGAAAGTGGCACATGTTTGGGGCATGATTCATGGCGGATTTAGTCAGTTGTGTCAGGAACTGGTGGTTTGAAATCCAGACTAATCCACGCCTGATTCATTTTCACAAACGTGAGTCTCTCCACACTTTGGGTGGACAGTCGTGTCCTCCGCGGAGTTGCAATACCTCCTGCCGCACTAAACACGCGCTCCGATGCCACGCTACTGGCCGGGCATGACAGCCTTTCAAGGGCAAATTCAGCTAGTTGGGGCCAAAGGTCAAGTTTCGTTGCCCAGTAGTCAAGGGGATTGTCTACCTCGGTTGGCAGGGTGCTGTCCAAGTAGGCCTAAGCCTGTTGTTTGAGGTCCTGCTCCAGGTCCACCTGATGCTGCTGCTGCTGCGGCTGGTTAGTAGTTTCCTCACTGCGCTGGTGAAGAAAGCTACTCATCATCGACTGCAGACTGAGGCAGCTGCTGCTGGTGGAGCTGCCACTGCTCCTACCACCCCACCCCTCCCCTGCTGCCATGGCAGCGGAACGCGAGCGCACAGGGCCCACAGTGTCTGAGGATGGACGTTGGCGCAGACAGGCAGAGACCAGCTGACTACATAGGTGGTTTTTATAGTACGTTATTTTGGCCTCCCTCTCAGCAGGTGTGAAAAAGGCCACCATTTTTGAACGGTAGCGAGGGTCCAACAAGGTGGACAGCCAAAAGTCATCCCTCTGTCTGATGGTTATTATTCAGCTGTCGCTACGCAAGCAAGCGAGCATGCTATGGGCCATTTGTGCCAAGGAATGCGAGGGACTCCCTGCCTCCATCTCCACAGCATACTGCCACGGTGCGTCTGGGTCCTCTGTCTCCTCTTCCTCCTCCTCTACCAGATGCTCCTGCTCCTCCACTCCTGTCCGCTGAGTGGAAAAACCACCCATTTCACTCAATAATTCCTGAGCACCAATGTCCTCCTCTACCTCCTCCTCTTCTTCCTGTCCTGCCCCCACAGGGGTCATGTGGCGTTGAGATCTGTGCGCCACGTCTACCGCACCCTGACCAGCCATTGTTAACAGCATTTGTTCCAGGACGTGCAACAGAGGAATGAAGTCGTTCATCCCATAGTCCTGCCGACTCACGAATAGCGTGGCCTCCTCAAAGGGCCTGAGCAAGCGCAGGTGTCACGCATGAGCTGCCAATGGCTGACATCTAAGTTACACAGGGAGTACCTTTATCCGCTTTTAACATTAGGAAATCTGTGATGGCCTTTTGCTGTTCGTAAAGGCGGTCAAACATATGTAGGGTTGAATTCCACCTTGTTGCAACGTCACAGCATGAGAAGTCGGTACGGGGGCCCATGGCAGATTACGGGCCTGGCAGCAGCAATGGGAGGCCCGTAATCTGCCAGCACCCTATGACAAAAAATGTAACACACCAGCAGTGTGAGGAGATCTGAAAGTGGCACATGGCAGAGTGTGGCGATGGAGACAGCAGCAATGGGAGGCCGTACAGGGACCCATGACACACTCTGGACCTGGCAGCAGCATGAAGAGGCGGTACAGGGGCCCATGGCAGATTACGGGCCTGGCAGCAGCTATGGGAGGCCCGTAATCTGCCAGCACCCTATGACAAAAAATGGAACACACCAGCAGTGTGTGAGGAGACCTGAAAGTGGCACATGGCAGAGTGTGGCGATGGAGACAGCAGCAATGGGAGGCCGTACAGGGACCCATGACAGACTCTGGACTTGGCAGCAGCATGAGGAGGCGGTATAGGGGCCCATGGCAGATTAGGGGCCTGGCAGCAGCTATGGGAGGCCCGTAATCTGCCAGCACCCTATGTCAAAAAATTGAACACACCAGCAGTGTGTGAGGAGACCTGAAAGTGGCACATGGCAGAGTGTGGCGATGGAGACAGCAGCAATGGGAGGCCGTACAGGGACCCATGACAGACTCTGGACTTGGCAGCAGCATGAGGAGGCGGTATAGGGGCCCATGGCAGATTAGGGGCCTGGCAGCAGCTATGGGAGGCCCGTAATCTGCCAGCACCCTATGTCAAAAAATTGAACACACCAGCAGTGTGTGAGGAGACCTGAAAGTGGCACATGGCAGAGTGTGGCGATGGAGACAGCAGCAATGGGAGGCCGTACAGGGACCCATGACAGACTCTGGACTTGGCAGCAGCATGAGGAGGCGGTATAGGGGCCCATGGCAGATTAGGGGCCTGGCAGCAGCTATGGGAGGCCCGTAATCTGCCAGCACCCTATGTCAAAAAATTGAACACACCAGCAGTGTGTGAGGAGACCTGAAAGTGGCACATGGCAGAGTGTGGCGATGGAGACAGCAGCAATGGGAGGCCGTACAGGGACCCATGAGAGACTCTGGACTTGGCAGCAGCATGAGGAGGCGGTATAGGGGCTCATGGCAGATTAGGGGCCTGGCAGCAGCTATGGGAGGCCCGTAATCTGCCAGCACCCTATGTCAAAAAATTGAACACACCAGCAGTGTGTGAGGAGACCTGAAAGTGGCACATGGCAGAGTGTGGCGATGGAGACAGCAGCAATGGGAGGCCGTACAGGGACCCATGAGAGACTCTGGACTTGGCAGCAGCATGAGGAGGCGGTATATGGGCCCATGGCAGATTAGGGGCCTGGCAGCAGCTATGGGAGGCCCGTAATCTGCCAGCACCCTATGTCAAAAAATTGAACACACCAGCAGTGTGTGAGGAGACCTGAAAGTGGCACATGGCAGAGTGTGGCGATGGAGACAGCAGCAATGGGAGGCCGTACAGGGACCCATGAGAGACTCTGGACTTGGCAGCAGCATGAGGAGGCGGTATAGGGGCCCATGGCAGATTAGGGGCCTGGCAGCAGCTATGGGAGGCCCGTAATCTGCCAGCACCCTATGTCAAAAAATTGAACACACCAGCAGTGTGTGAGGAGACCTGAAAGTGGCACATGGCAGAGTGTGGCGATGGAGACAGCAGCAATGGGAGGCCGTACAGGGACCCATGACAGACTCTGGACTTGGCAGCAGCATGAGGAGGCGGTATAGGGGCCCATGGCAGATTAGGGGCCTGGCAGCAGCTATGGGAGGCCCGTAATCTGCCAGCACCCTATGTCAAAAAATTGAACACACCAGCAGTGTGTGAGGAGACCTGAAAGTGGCACATGGCAGAGTGTGGCGATGGAGACAGCAGCAATGGGAGGCCGTACAGGGACCCATGAGAGACTCTGGACCTGGCAGCAGCATGAGGAGGCGGTATAGGGGCCCATGGCAGATTAGGGGCCTGGCAGCAGCTATTGGAGGCCCGTAATCTGCCAGCACCCTATGTCAAAAAATTGAACACACCAGCAGTGTGTGAGGAGACCTGAAAGTGGCACATGGCAGAGTGTGGCGATGGAGACAGCAGCAATGGGAGGCCGTACAGGGACCCATGACAGACTCTGGACTTGGCAGCAGCATGAGGAGGCGGTATAGGGGCCCATGGCAGATTAGGGGCCTGGCAGCAGCTATGGGAGGCCCGTAATCTGCCAGCACCCTATGTCAAAAAATTGAACACACCAGCAGTGTGTGAGGAGACCTGAAAGTGGCACATGGCAGAGTGTGGCGATGGAGACAGCAGCAATGGGAGGCCGTACAGGGACCCATGACAGACTCTGGACTTGGCAGCAGCATGAGGAGGCGGTATAGGGGCCCATGGCAGATTAGGGGCCTGGCAGCAGCTATGGGAGGCCCGTAATCTGCCAGCACCCTATGTCAAAAAATTGAACACACCAGCAGTGTGTGAGGAGACCTGAAAGTGGCACATGGCAGAGTGTGGCGATGGAGACAGCAGCAATGGGAGGCCGTACAGGGACCCATGAGAGACTCTGGACTTGGCAGCAGCATGAGGAGGCGGTATAGGGGCCCATGGCAGATTAGGGGCCTGGCAGCAGCTATGGGAGGCCCGTAATCTGCCAGCACCCTATGTCAAAAAATTGAACACACCAGCAGTGTGTGAGGAGACCTGAAAGTGGCACATGGCAGAGTGTGGCGATGGAGACAGCAGCAATGGGAGGCCGTACAGGGACCCATGACAGACTCTGGACTTGGCAGCAGCATGAGGAGGCGGTATAGGGGCCCATGGCAGATTAGGGGCCTGGCAGCAGCTATGGGAGGCCCGTAATCTGCCAGCACCCTATGTCAAAAAATTGAACACACCAGCAGTGTGTGAGGAGACCTGAAAGTGGCACATGGCAGAGTGTGGCGATGGAGACAGCAGCAATGGGAGGCCGTACAGGGACCCATGACAGACTCTGGACTTGGCAGCAGCATGAGGAGGCGGTATAGGGGCCCATGGCAGATTAGGGGCCTGGCAGCAGCTATGGGAGGCCCGTAATCTGCCAGCACCCTATGTCAAAAAATTGAACACACCAGCAGTGTGAGGAGACCTGAAAGTGGCACATGGCATGAGACACTGTGGACCTGGCAGCAGCATGAGGAGGCGGTACAGGGGCCCATGGCAGATTAGGGGCCTGGCAGCAGCTATGGGAGGCCCGTAATCTGCCAGCACCCTATGTCAAAAAATTGAACACACCAGCAGTGTGTGAGGAGACCTGAAAGTGGCACATGGCAGAGTGTGGCGATGGAGACAGCAGCAATGGGAGGCCGTACAGGGACCCATGACAGACTCTGGACTTGGCAGCAGCATGAGGAGGCGGTATAGGGGCCCATGGCAGATTAGGGGCCTGGCAGCAGCTATGGGAGGCCCGTAATCTGCCAGCACCCTATGTCAAAAAATTGAACACACCAGCAGTGTGTGAGGAGACCTGAAAGTGGCACATGGCAGAGTGTGGCGATGGAGACAGCAGCAATGGGAGGCCGTACAGGGACCCATGACAGACTCTGGACTTGGCAGCAGCATGAGGAGGCGGTATAGGGGCCCATGGCAGATTAGGGGCCTGGCAGCAGCTATGGGAGGCCCGTAATCTGCCAGCACCCTATGTCAAAAAATTGAACACACCAGCAGTGTGTGAGGAGACCTGAAAGTGGCACATGGCAGAGTGTGGCGATGGAGACAGCAGCAATGGGAGGCCGTACAGGGACCCATGACAGACTCTGGACTTGGCAGCAGCATGAGGAGGCGGTATAGGGGCCCATGGCAGATTAGGGGCCTGGCAGCAGCTATGGGAGGCCCGTAATCTGCCAGCACCCTATGTCAAAAAATTGAACACACCAGCAGTGTGTGAGGAGACCTGAAAGTGGCACATGGCAGAGTGTGGCGATGGAGACAGCAGCAATGGGAGGCCGTACAGGGACCCATGAGAGACTCTGGACCTGGCAGCAGCATGAGAAGGCGGTATAGGGGCCCATGGCAGATTAGGGGCCTGGCAGCAGCTATGGGAGGCCCGTAATCTGCCAGCACCCTATGTCAAAAAATTGAACACACCAGCAGTGTGTGAGGAGACCTGAAAGTGGCACATGGCAGAGTGTGGCGATGGAGACAGCAGCAATGGGAGGCCGTACAGGGACCCATGACAGACTCTGGACTTGGCAGCAGCATGAGGAGGCGGTATAGGGGCCCATGGCAGATTAGGGGCCTGGCAGCAGCTATAGGAGGCCCGTAATCTGCCAGCACCCTATGACAAAAAATGGAACACACCAGCAGTGTGAGTAGACCTGAAAGTGGCACATGTTTGGGGCATGATTCATGGCGGATTTAGTCAGTTGTGTCAGGAACTGGTGGTTTGAAATCCAGACTAATCCACGCCTGATTCATTTTCACAAACGTGAGTCTCTCCCCACTTTGGGTGGACAGTCGCGTCCTCCGCGGAGTTACAATACCTCCTGCCGCACTAAACACGCGCTCCGATGCCACGCTACTGGCCGGGCATGACAGCCTTTCAAGGGCAAATTCAGCTAGTTGGGGCCAAAGGTCAAGTTTCGTTGCCCAGTAGTCAAGGGGATTGTCTACCTCGGTTGGCAGGGTGCTGTTCAAGTAGGCCCAAGCCTGTTGTTTGAGGTCCTGCTCCAGGTCCACCTGATGCTGCTGCTGCTGCGGCTGGTTAGTAGTTTCCTCACTGCGCTGGTGAAGAAAGCTACTCATCATCGACTGCAGACTGAGGCAGCCGCTGCTGGTGGAGCTACCACTGCTCCTACCACCCCACCCCTCCCCTGCTGCCATGGCAGCGGAACGCGAGCGCACAGGGCCCACAGTGTCTGAGGATGGACGTTGGCGCCCTCTCAGCAGGTGTGAAAAAGGCCACCATTTTTGAACGTTAGCGAGGGTCCAACAAGGTGGACAGCCAAAAGTCATCCCTCTGTCTGATGGTTATTATTCGGCTGTCGCTACGCAAGCAAGCGAGCATGCTATGGGCCATTTGTGCCAAGGAATGCGAGGGACTCCCTGCCTCCATCTCCACAGCATACTGCCACGGTGCGTCTGGGTCCTCTGTCTCCTCTTCCTCCTCCTCTACCAGATGCTCCTGCTCCTCCACTCCTGTCCGCTGAGTGGAAAAACCACCCATTTCACTCAATAATTCCTGAGCACAAATGTCCTCCTCTACCTCCTCCTCTTCTTCCTGTCCTGCCCCCACAGGGGTCATGTGGCGTTGAGATCTGTGCGCCACGTCTACCGCACCCTGACCAGCCATTGTTAACAGCATTTGTTCCAGGACGTGCAACAGAGGAATGACGTCGTTCATCCCATAGTCCTGCCGACTCACGAATAGCGTGGCCTCCTCAAAGGGCCTGAAAAAGCGGCAGGTGTCACGCATGAGCTGCCAATGGCTGACATCGAAGTTACACAGGGGAGTACCTTTATCCGCTTTTAACATCAGGAAATCGGTGATGGCCTTTCGCTGTTCGTAAAGGCGGTCTAACATGTGTAGGGTTGAATTCCACCTTGTTGCAACGTCGCAGATCAGGCGATGCTGTGGAATTCCATTCTGCCGCTGCAGCTCAAGGAGGGTGTGCTTTGCGGTGTAGGAATGGCTGAAATGCATGCAAAGTTTACGTGACATTTTAAGGATGTCTTGCAGTGGGATGGTGGATTTTAGGAACCGCTTGACAACCAGATTGAACACGTGAGCCATGCATGGCGCATGGCACAACCTTCCTTGACGCAGAGCAGACACCATGTTCTTTCCGTTGTCGGTCAACATGGTTCCGATTTTCAGTTTGCGCGGAGACAGCCATCTGTCGATTTCTCTGTTCATTACACTGAGAAGTTCCTCCCCTGTGTGACTACGTTCGCCAAGGCATACCAGGTGCAGCACAGCGTGACACCGTTGCGCCCTGCACATGTGATATGCCGGTCGGGTAATGGGACTTGGCACGGGGGTGGCGGCTGAGGACACGAAGGAAGAAGAGGTGGTAGAGGCGGACATCTTTTGTGGACCAAGGACGTGCAAACGTGGAGGCAAAAGCGGCGTGACCTGTCCAAGTTGCTGGTGCGGCTGTGACGGCACCACGTTCACCCAGTGGGCCTTAAATGACATGTACTGTCCCTGACCATAGTTACAGCTCCACACGTCTGCGCTGCCGTGCACTTTTGCAGAGACCGACATGCTCAAAGACTGGCCCACCATCTCTTCTACATGTGAATGCAGGGCTGGCACTGCCTTTTTGGCGAAGAAATGACGGCTTGGCACTCTCCACCGCGGCGCGGCACAAGCCATCGTTTCTCGGAAAGGTGCTGAGTCCACCACTTGGAAAGGGAGGGACTGCAGCACCAGCAACTTGGACAGGAGGACGTTCAGCTTTTGCACCGTCGGGTGCGTGCTCGCAAACTGTTGTCTCTTGGAAACGGATTCCAAGAAAGACTGCTGACGGAATCCGTGAAGAGGAGTAGCAGGAGAAGGAGCATCTGAACGAGCGGAAGATGCCAACGAGCGACAACTCCCCTCAGCAGAGGTGTTGGAGCCTTGACTGGCTGATAGAGGGCGATTGACGTCGGGTGACGGAGCAAGTAACGGAGCGGGTGATGGAGCGGGGGCTGGGGCGGGCAGAACCGCCGTATCTTTATCACGGTTTTCCCAGGCCACCAAATGGCGACGCTGCATATGCTGCCGCAACGCTGTAGTCCCAACATGGGCCCCCTGGCCACGCTTGACTTTCTGGCCACATAGTCGACATACGGCTACGTTTACTTCCTCGGGCGGCTTGGCAAAAAATTGCCACACCGCCGAGTAGGAAACTTTGCCCCCGATACTCCTCACTGGCTGACTGCTGCTTCCTCCGTGCACACCGGCACCACTACTGGCCGTGGTGGTAGGCTGCAGTGGAGCTGGTGCTGTACTCCGTGGCCGTTTGCCTCCACTGACACTGCTGCGACCCTGCTGCCTCCTGGGCAACCCACCGACTGTTTTGCTCGCTGCCAAGCTGCCACCCTCTTCTCCTGATGATGCGGAAGCAATAGCCTGATGATGACCAGGCTGCCAAGTGCGATCAGCCTCATCATCATCAATTAGGGTCTCCGCCTCACTACTAGCCCCCTCGGCTGCGTGTGGGTCAGGAGACAGACCTGTCTCTAGACCGGCTACCGAGCCACTCTCCTCGCCACTACTTCTTTGCCTGGCTGTTGAAGAGGCGGATGTCTCCCCCCGTTCCTGACCGCCCTCTGTTAGCTCTTCCTCACTGTACAGTGGGGCTGAGCCCACAGCATGCGATACTTCGCTTGGTGAGGGAACACCAAAGGACAGGGGCAGGTAGAGGACACGTGATTTCAGTGGGCTTGCTCCCGGGCCATGCCAACTAACGGTTGTGTCTGACGTACCCACCGACCGTTGGCTGTAGGTGTCAGAGGTGACCTGGGAAGAGGAAGACGACCGAGCCAACCAATCGATGACGGCAGGGTTGTCGGTGGAGACACGACCGCTGGATGACACCGGGAGCACTGGCCTCTGGCTGCGAATAGTGCTGCTTCGACCCCTTCCTCTGCTGCCACGTCTGCTCGCTCCTAAAACATTGCCTCCTCTGCCACTCCTCTGCATGTTGTCTGACATACTCTTTAATTAAACGATTCTGTGTCCCTGAGTAACAATTCTGTGTCTGTCCCTGAGTAACAATTCTGTGTCCCTGAGTAACGTTTCTGTGGCCTTAAGTAACAGTTCTGTGGCCCTCAGTAACAATTCTGTGTCCCTCAGTAACAATTCTGTGTCCCTCAGTAACAATTCTGTGTCTGTCCCTGAGTAACAATTCTGTGTCTGTCCCTGAGTAACAATTCTGTGTCCCTGAGTAACGTTTCTCTGGCCCTAAGTAACAGTTCTGTGGCCCTCAGTAACAATTCTGTGTCCCTCAGTAACAATTCTGTGTCTGTCCCTGAGTAACAATTCTGTGTCTGTCCCTGAGTAACAATTCTGTGTCCCTGAGTAACAATTCTGTGTCCCTCAGTAACAATTCTGTGTCCCTGAGTAACAATTCTGTGTCCCTGAGTAACAATTCTGTGTCCCTGAGTAACAATTCTGTGTCTGTCCCTGAGTAACAATTCTGTGTCCCTAAGTAACGTTTCTGTGGCCCTAAGTAACGGTTCTGTGGCCCTCAGTAACAAATCTGTGTCCCTCAGTAACAATTCTGTGTCTGTCCCTGAGTAACAATTCTGTGTCCCTAAGTAACGTTTCTGTGTCCCTAAGTAACGTTTCTGTGGCCCTAAGTAACGATTCTGTGGCCCTAAGTAACGATTCTGTGGCCCTAAGTAACGTTTCTGTAGCCCTAAGTAACGTTTCTGTGGCCCTAAGTAACGTTTCTGTGGCCCTAAGTAACAGTTCTGTGGCCCTCAGTAACAGTTCTGTGGCCCTCAGTAACAATTCTGTGTCCCTCAGTAACAATTCTGTGTCTGTCCCTGAGTAACATTTCTGTGTCCCTAAGTAACGTTTCTGTGGCCCTAAGTAACGGTTCTGTGGCCCTCAGTAACAATTCTGTGTCCCTCAGTAACAATTCTGTGTCTGTCCCTAAGTAACAATTCTGTGGCCCTAAGTAACGTTTCTGTGGCCCTAAGTAACGTTTCTGTGGCCCTCAGTAACAATTCTGTATCCCTCAGTAACAATTCTGTGTCTGTCCCTGAGTAACAATTCTGTGTACCTAAGTAAGAATTCTGTGGCCCTAAGTAAAGTTTCTGTGGCCCTAAGTAACGTTTCTGTGGCCCTAAGTAACGTTTCTGTGGCCCTCAGTAACAATTCTGTGTCCCTCAATAACAATTCTGTGTCTGTCCCTAAGTAACAATTCTGTGGCCCTAAGTAACGTTTCTGTGGCCCTAAGTAACGATTCTGTGGCCCTCAGTAACAAATCTGTGTCCCTCACTAACAATTCTGTGTCTGTCCCTAAGTAACAATTCTGTGGCCCTAAGTAACGATTCTGTGGCCCTCAGTAACAAATCTGTGTCCCTCAGTAACAATTCTGTGTCTGTCCCTAAGTAACAATTCTGTGGCCCTAAGTAACGTTTCTGTGGCCCTAAGTAACAATTCTGTATCCCTCAGTAACAATTCTGTGTCTGTCCCTGAGTAACAATTCTGTGTCCCTAAGTAACGTTTCTGTGGCCCTAACTAATGATTCTGTGGCCCTAAGTAACGTTTCTGTGGCCCTAAGTAACGTTTCTGTGGCCCTCAGTAACAAATCTGTGTCCCTCAGTAACAATTCTGTGTCTGTCCCTAAGTAACAATTCTGTGGCCCTAAGTAACGTTTCTGTGGCCCTAAGTATCGGTTCTGTGGCCCTCAGTAACAATTCTGTGTCCCTCAATAACAATTCTGTGTCTGTCCCTAAGTAACAATTCTGTGGCCCTAAGTAACGTTTCTGTGGCCCTAAGTAACGTTTCTGTGGCCCTAAGTAACGATTCTGTGGCCCTCAGTAACAAATCTGTGTCCCTCAGTAACAATTCTGTGTCTGTCCCTAAGTAACAATTCTGTGGCCCTAAGTAACGATTCTGTGGCCCTCAGTAACAAATCTGTGTCCCTCAGTAACAATTCTGTGTCTGTCCCTAAGTAACAATTCTGTGGCCCTAAATAATGTTTCTGTGGCCCTAAGTAACGGTTCTGTGGCCCTCAGTAACAATTCTGTGTCCCTCAATAACAATTCTGTGTCTGTCCCTAAGTAACAATTCTGTGGCCCTAAGTAACGTTTCTGTGGCCCTAAGTAACGATTCTGTGGCCCTCAGTAACAAATCTGTGTCCCTCAGTAACAATTCTGTGTCTGTCCCTAAGTAACAATTCTGTGGCCCTAAGTAACGTTTCTGTGGCCCTAAGTAACGATTCTGTGGCCCTCAGTAACAATTCTGTATCCCTCAGTAACAATTCTGTCTGTCCCTGAGTAACAATTCTGTGTCCCTAAGTAACGTTTCTGTGGCCCTAAGTAACGTTTCTGTGGCCCTAAGTAACGATTCTGTGGCCCTAAGTAACGTTTCTGTGGCCCTAAGTAACGTTTCTGTGGCCCTCAGTAACAATTCTGTGTCCCTCAATAACAATTCTGTGTCTGTCCCTAAGTAACAATTCTGTGGCCCTAAGTAACGTTTCTGTGGCCCTAAGTAACGATTCTGTGGCCCTCAGTAACAAATCTGTGTCCCTCACTAACAATTCTGTGTCTGTCCCTAAGTAACAATTCTGTGGCCCTAAGTAACGATTCTGTGGCCCTCAGTAACAAATCTGTGTCCCTCAGTAACAATTCTGTGTCTGTCCCTAAGTAACAATTCTGTGGCCCTAAGTAACGTTTCTGTGGCCCTAAGTAACAGTTCTGTGGCCCTCAGTAACAATTCTGTGTCCCTCAGTAACAATTCTGTGTCCCTCAGTAACAATTCTGTGTCTGTCCCTGAGTAACAATTCTGTGTCTGTCCCTGAGTAACAATTCTGTGTCCCTGAGTAACGTTTCTCTGGCCCTAAGTAACAGTTCTGTGGCCCTCAGTAACAATTCTGTGTCCCTCAGTAACAATTCTGTGTCTGTCCCTGAGTAACAATTCTGTGTCTGTCCCTGAGTAACAATTCTGTGTCCCTGAGTAACAATTCTGTGTCCCTCAGTAACAATTCTGTGTCCCTGAGTAACAATTCTGTGTCCCTCAGTAACAATTCTGTGTCCCTGAGTAACAATTCTGTGTCTGTCCCTGAGTAACAATTCTGTGTCCCTAAGTAACGTTTCTGTGGCCCTAAGTAACGGTTCTGTGGCCCTCAGTAACAAATCTGTGTCCCTCAGTAACAATTCTGTGTCTGTCCCTGAGTAACAATTCTGTGTCCCTAAGTAACGTTTCTGTGTCCCTAAGTAACGTTTCTGTGGCCCTAAGTAACCATTCTGTGGCCCTAAGTAACAGTTCTGTGGCCCTAAGTAACGTTTCTGTAGCCCTAAGTAACGTTTCTGTGGCCCTAAGTAACGTTTCTGTGGCCCTAAGTAACAGTTCTGTGGCCCTCAGTAACAGTTCTGTGGCCCTCAGTAACAATTCTGTGTCCCTCAGTAACAATTCTGTGTCTGTCCCTGAGTAACATTTCTGTGTCCCTAAGTAACGTTTCTGTGGCCCTAAGTAACGGTTCTGTGGCCCTCAGTAACAATTCTGTGTCCCTCAGTAACAATTCTGTGTCTGTCCCTAAGTAACAATTCTGTGGCCCTAAGTAACGTTTCTGTGGCCCTAAGTAACGTTTCTGTGGCCCTAAGTAACGTTTCTGTGGCCCTCAGTAACAATTCTGTATCCCTCAGTAACAATTCTGTGTCTGTCCCTGAGTAACAATTCTGTGTACCTAAGTAACAATTCTGTGGCCCTAAGTAAAGTTTCTGTGGCCCTAAGTAACGTTTCTGTGGCCCTAAGTAACGATTCTGTGGCCCTAAGTAACGTTTCTGTGGCCCTAAGTAACGTTTCTGTGGTCCTCAGTAACAATTCTGTGTCCCTCAATAACAATTCTGTGTCTGTCCCTAAGTAACAATTCTGTGGCCCTAAGTAACGTTTCTGTGGCCCTAAGTAACGATTCTGTGGCCCTCAGTAACAAATCTGTGTCCCTCACTAACAATTCTGTGTCTGTCCCTAAGTAACAATTCTGTGGCCCTAAGTAACGATTCTGTGGCCCTCAGTAACAAATCTGTGTCCCTCAGTAACAATTCTGTGTCTGTCCCTAAGTAACAATTCTGTGGCCCTAAGTAACGTTTCTGTGGCCCTAAGTAACAATTCTGTATCCCTCAGTAACAATTCTGTGTCTGTCCCTGAGTAACAATTCTGTGTCCCTAAGTAACGTTTCTGTGGCCCTAACTAATGATTCTGTGGCCCTAAGTAACGTTTCTGTGGCCCTAAGTAACGTTTCTGTGGCCCTCAGTAACAAATCTGTGTCCCTCAGTAACAATTCTGTGTCTGTCCCTAAGTAACAATTCTGTGGCCCTAAGTAACGTTTCTGTGGCCCTAAGTATCGGTTCTGTGGCCCTCAGTAACAATTCTGTGTCCCTCAATAACAATTCTGTGTCTGTCCCTAAGTAACAATTCTGTGGCCCTAAGTAACGTTTCTGTGGCCCTAAGTAACGTTTCTGTGGCCCTAAGTAACGATTCTGTGGCCCTCAGTAACAAATCTGTGTCCCTCAGTAACAATTCTGTGTCTGTCCCTAAGTAACAATTCTGTGGCCCTAAGTAACGATTCTGTGGCCCTCAGTAACAAATCTGTGTCCCTCAGGAACAATTCTGTGTCTGTCCCTAAGTAACAATTCTGTGGCCCTAAGTAACGTTTCTGTGGCCCTAAGTAACGGTTCTGTGGCCCTCAGTAACAATTCTGTGTCCCTCAATAACAATTCTGTGTCTGTCCCTAAGTAACAATTCTGTGGCCCTAAGTAACGTTTCTGTGGCCCTAAGTAACGATTCTGTGGCCCTCAGTAACAAATCTGTGTCCCTCAGTAACAATTCTGTGTCTGTCCCTAAGTAACAATTCTGTGGCCCTAAGTAACGTTTCTGTGGCCCTAAGTAACGATTCTGTGGCCCTCAGTAACAATTCTGTATCCCTCAGTAACAATTCTGTCTGTCCCTGAGTAACAATTCTGTGTCCCTAAGTAACGTTTCTGTGGCCCTAAGTAACGTTTCTGTGGCCCTAAGTAACGATTCTGTGGCCCTAAGTAACGTTTCTGTGGCCCTAAGTAACGTTTCTGTGGCCCTCAGTAACAATTCTGTGTCCCTCAATAACAATTCTGTGTCTGTCCCTAAGTAACAATTCTGTGGCCCTAAGTAACGTTTCTGTGGCCCTAAGTAACGATTCTGTGGCCCTCAGTAACAAATCTGTGTCCCTCACTAACAATTCTGTGTCTGTCCCTAAGTAACAATTCTGTGGCCCTAAGTAACGATTCTGTGGCCCTCAGTAACAAATCTGTGTCCCTCAGTAACAATTCTGTGTCTGTCCCTAAGTAACAATTCTGTGGCCCTAAGTAACGTTTCTGTGGCCCTAAGTAACGATTCTGTGGCCCTCAGTAACAATTCTGTATCCCTCAGTAACAATTCTGTCTGTCCCTGAGTAACAATTCTGTGTCACTAAGTAACGTTTCTGTGGCCCTAACTAACGATTCTGTGGCCCTAAGTAACGTTTCTGTGGCCCTATGTAACGTTTCTATGGCCCTAAGTAACGATTCTGTGGCCCTAACTAACGTTTCTGTGTCCCTAAGTAACGTTTCTCTGTCCCTAACTCTCTCCCTGCATACAGCCAGGTCTGCCTCTGTTGAATGACTGGAGGCAAATGGAGAATTCTAAAATGGCCGCCATTTATAGCTCGACCATTACACTGTGCTGGCTGGCTGGCTGCTGATTGGCTAATGCGATCACATGTCATGAATGAATGCATTATGGGTCAGCGCGCCTTGTCTGCGCGCCTTCCCAGACATCCCCGCTCCGTCGCCGCACATGTCGCCGCCATTTTAGGAAAAATTTCGATTCGCGCATCCGAAGTCTGCTTATTTTCGGATTCGAAATTTTCCTAATATTCGAAACGAATTCCACTTCGCCTACTTCGATTCGCTCATCTCTAGGGGATATGCTCACCATGTATAATACATAAGGGGGGGATATGATCTCCATGTATAATACATAAGGGGGGGATATGATCTCCATGTATAATACATAAGGGGGATATGATCTCCATGTATAATACATAAGGGGGGATATGATCTCCATGTATAATACATAAGGGGGGATATGATCACCATGTATAATACATAAGGGGGGGATATGATCTCCATGTATAAATACATAAGGGGGGATATGATCTCCATGTAGAATACATAAGGGGGGATATGATTAACATGTAAATACATCAGTGGTTCATATAGTGAACTCGATGTTGAGCTATTCACCCTGAGGTCATCACAGAGGACAAGGGGGCACTCTTTACATCTGGAGGAAAAGAAATTTAATCTCCAAACACGGAAAGGTTTCTTCACAGTGAGAGCTGTGAAAATGTGGAATAGACTCCGTCAAGAGTTGGATCTGGCCAGCTCAGTGGATTGCTGTAGGAAAGTCCTGGATTCTTTCATGGATACACAGAATATACCTTGATACTAACATTTATAGGTAAAGTTGATGCAGGGAATATCCTATGTGGAAACAGATGTCATTTCCGTATCTGCAACTAGCCTGAACAAGTGTGAATCAGGGCTTAGGGTTAGGTAAAGCTACAACATTTTAGCTTTTGGGTTTTGATACATCTTAACTTAACATACTGAATCAGTTTTTGTATATGGGTCCTTTCACACGGGCGTTCATTTTTTTTCATCAGTTCAGTTGCATTTTTTTTTTCAAAATCAGATTAAAACGGATCAAGACTTCACTTTTTGCCTCTGTTTTCATATCCATGGACATCCGTTTTTCATCCGTTTACATCCATTTACATCTGTTTTTCACCCGCTTTTGATTTGTTTACATCCGTTTTTTCATCTGTTGTCTCGTCATTTTTTCGTCAGTTTCTTGTCAGTTTTTACATCAGTCTTTTACATCCCTTACAAAAACAGATGCAAAAACAGACCATATGTCCGTTTACATACGTTTACGTCAGTCTTTAGTCCGTTCCGGGGTTTTTTACGGAAGAAAAATTTTGTTTTCTTCTGTTCAAAAAAAAACAGATGTTAACGGATACAGACATTAACGGATGTAAATGGGTGATCATCTGCGTATATCCACTAGTCCATAGAAATACATGGGGGTCTGTTTTTCATCTGTAAATGGACAGATGAAAAACGGACATATGAAATGCACATGTGAAAGAGCCCTATCTGAGTTTCTCATATAACATAGTTTTATTACCTGTTGATCCTGCCAGCAGATCTAAAGCCAAGCTGTGCAGCAAAAACGAGAGTTACAGGGCCTGGGACAATCCATTTTAACACTGACAGAGGGCCTTACAATGGTCAATGACTTTTTTTTTTCAGAAACTTGTTTTTTCTTCCAAAAGAGAAGCAACCTGTTGCTGTAATTGTTTAAAAAATTCTGAGCTTTATCGTGTTATAAGTCCATCTCAAACTACGAGTTCATCTAAAGGTAGCCACAACCAATCCAAGGTGGATTGATTCAGCAGAAATTCATGCCATGGGTGACCCTAATGGCACCAACCACATGACAAAATTCAATTTCGCTAAAAAAGTCAAAGGAGTCATGCTCTAGCCACTGTCTCCCTTCTCACCGGGCTCAGTGGCTCCCGCTGCTGTTAATCAAATGCTGTGATACAGGAGCGGGGACGAGCCACCCACTCTGCATCAATGGACGCAGACAGGGTGGCTCGGAAGTGAGCCCACACTGGTGCCCCCATGGAAAGTGGCTTTTTGTGGGGGTACCCACCAAAGAGGAGGAGCCAGGAGAATTGGCGGGGGACCCCAGAGGATCAGGGCTGCTCTGTGCAAAAGCAAAAAAAAGGTAATATCACTTTAAGTTGATTCATTGAAATGTAACAGCACATGTCATGCACGTATATTTTTCTTTGCAAGCTGAGCAGGAGAGCTCACACTTCATTCTCTAAAATCAATGGGAATAACCAGAAGCAGGAGCACTTCCAGAAAAACTGCATAAGCAAAGTCATTATCATTTTAGAGAAACAAAAGGCACTTGATCGCCCCTCTGAGAGAACCCATTGGCAGCCAAGTTATTAGGGGGCGGTTGAGGATTCCCTAGAAACGAGAATAAAACATTTACACCCTTACACTCCTAATTTGAAATCCACCACTGCATCAAATTAGCACGGTAATAGCAGAGAGCTTCTTGTATGAACTAATCACCATCACACTTGTATTTTGATCCAGAAGATGCCATCTAGTCACTATTTACAGCTGTCAGTCTCCCTGACATTTGATGGTGTGAATACCATGGCAAATGGAAACGCCTGTCAATGAAAGAAATGTCTATTTGTAAGTAGTTACAGGCGCCTTTTAAAAATTTGTTTTCTGTATGACCAATCATTGGTTATTACAATCTGTTTTTTCTCCCAAAGAAGGGACATAATTTACATACAATTATGATCCACGTATCACAATCCTGCTTCCTTAGCTTGATAGGTATCTGACACTTTGGATCCATTTAAAGGCTACCTTCACCTTTCCAATAAAAGTTCCCATGCGTGCAATGGTCCCCACTAAATTCAAAATCAACCACTTAATGTGCAGGTCTATGTTGTCTTGTGTTTTTGTAATGTACAGTTTACCATGCTGTCTAATTATGTTCATATTTCTTTTGTTTCTGTTCTCTTTTTCCATTGATTGTGGATTTCTTTCACTGCAACGTTCACACCTAATGTGCTGTTGTAACCTTGTTCTGAAAAAATGGGCTTTGGCCTTTAAAAACAATTTACAATAATAAAAATCAACCACTTTTAAAAGACTTAAAAAAAGAGGTTCTTTACAATGCCATACCTGTAGGCCATGTGAAGCCTCTCCCAATCCTGCCAAAAAAACTCCTAGGGTGAGTGACCCTCCCTATCCCACCTAGATGCCAGGTCATACCGTACTTGGCCAGGACCATAGGAACAAGCGCTCCCCGTGCTGGGCTTAGCTGCTCAAGCCATACTCAAAACATGACATACACATATGAATATGCCAATCACAAGGCTACATTGTTCGGGTCATACTGGTTGTTTGAAATATTACAACAGGTTCTGACCTGACACCTATCTACTCAATGGATGGCTGCTAAACCTTGGCCTTGAAAATGACCTCCAGCTGACTGATAGTAAGTCATGCCTATATGAAGACTTTACCTGTGCGTGTTGACAGGGAGGGGGTTTCTTGGTGGACAGGCTTCTTCATAGCTGGAAATGGACAGCATTTTGCTAGGCCCGACACCTGGGAGGGCTATTCCCTGGATTTCTTCTGGGCCATGCCAGCACCTTGGAATATGGTCACTTCCCTGGCACATGGGGTACCTTTAAGTGCCGAAACCATCAATGCCCCAGGACAAGGCTAAGTCTTCTTTCAGGTAATACTCAACCTTAAGGCAGACCTCTAACATTATAGATGGCTGTGCACCATGTACACTTGAGCAATAAACTGTACTGCACCAATAAACTACCCACGCCACCTGTCTACACTACCTCACACCCAGTAACAGAAGGGAGCCTCACCGGGCACCTAGCCTGGACATAATACGTGCTTTGAATTAACGCTTCCTCTTCCGTACCTCTGCACAGGCTAAAAACCTCTGTGTCGCTGATCTGCTCCGGCTGCAATGAGAGATGAACCACTTACGGAGAGAGTGCCAACAACAACTCCCTTGCTGTAAGAGGCTATTAGACCTATCACAGCACATGCTTCACAACAGGCTGCTTGGTAAACCTCCTTTAGGCTCCATTCACACCAATGCGTTTTTTAGTGCTTTTTGCAGAAACGCACTACAGTCCATTTAACATAGTTTCCTATGGAACATGTTCACATCTATGCTTTTTTGAGCTGCTGCATTTTTGGAAAGGGTCAGGGACTCTTTTAACTGCCTCCCGCCCGTCATTTCCTTATATGCAAGGCGGTTCTCTTGTTCTGGGAGGACATCATATCAGTGCCTACCAGTGCATATCAATGCCACATATCAAGTGCCCATCTGAGCTGCCTTTTAGTGCCACCAATCAGTGCCAGTCAGTGCCACTTATCAGTGCCAGTCAGTGCCACCAATCAGTGCGCATCAGTGCTTCCTATCAGTGCCCGTCAGTGCTGCCAGTCAGTGCCACCTAACAGTGCCAGTCAGTGTATCTACACTAAACTAAGAGTAGGCCTACATGCACAAACACACTAAAGCATTTTAAAAGCAGCAATGATCATACCTATTACTGTTTGGAAACAAATAATGTTGCATTACCAGGCATATACGCCAACACATGGGCAATTGAGTTAACATGCTGGCAGTTGTGACAATATATGGTAGACCAGCCTTTCTCAATCTCGACCAGGTTTCATAGAACCCCAGGGTTCTTCTGGAGGTTTCTTGGGGTTCCTTGATTTATTAACAATTCCTGCCTCTCAGAAAAGTAACCACTAGACACCAATGATCTTTTTAGCTATCTGTAAGTAAGGAGGGAATTCTTCCCACTGGCCTCCATTGCAAGGAGCTTTTATCCCTCATGAACATCATGCTATTGTACTGTGAGATGAAGATAGAGTAATTATTAGTAGTTTCCTACTAGATGATTGCTTTCTAATTACCTTTTCCCTGTGTCATTCCATTTTTATTACACATAATTTTTGAACTTATTTGTTTTGATTTCCTTGTATGTATGGATTGCATGGGATGTTACCGACATGTGGTGAAAATTTCATGGCAATAGCACCTTTAGAAATATATTTACCGAGAAAAATGGTGACGTGTTCAATACTTATTTTACCCACTGTTTATGCAGTATTTTATATATATATATATATATATATATATATATATACATTTGAAATATATTTTAAAAAGATTCTTCCCAAATATATTGACATATATTTGAAATGCTACAATTTTGGCCATATTCAATAAATTTCAAAATATATTTCATTAAATAAATATATACAGACAGGGTAGGAATCCTGTCTGAGCAGATGTTGGAAGGTGGGTATTCCATCTGAGCAGATGCTGGAGGGTAGGTATTCTGTCTGAGCAGATGTTGGAGGGTGGGTATTCCATCTGAGCAGATGCTGGAGGGTAGGTATTCTGTCTGAGCAGATGTTGGAGGGTGGGTATTCTGTCTGAACAGATGCTGGAGGGTAGGAATCCTATCTGAGCAGATGTTGGAAGGTAGATATTCTGTCTGATCAGATGCTGGAGGGTAGGTATTCTGTCTGAACAGATGTTGGAGGGTAGGTATTCTGTCTGAGCAGACGTTGGAGGGTAGGTATTCTGTCTGAGCAGACGTTGGAGGGTAGGTATTCTGTCTGAGCAGATGCTGGAGAGTGGGTATTCCATCTGAGCAGATGCTGGAGGGTAGGTATTTTGTCTGAGCAGATGCTGGAGGATAGGTATTCTGTCTGAGCAGATGTTGGAGGGTGGGTATTCCATCTGAGCAGATGCTGAGGGTAGGTATTCTGTCTGAGCAGATGTTGGAGGGTAGATATTCTGTCTGATCAGATGTTGGAGGGTGGGTATTCTGTCTGAACAGATGCTGGAGGGTAGGAATCCTGTCTGAACAGATGCTGGAGGGTAGGCATCCTGTCTGAGCAGATGTTGGAAGGTGGGTATTCCATCTGAGCAGATGCTGGAGGGTAAGTATTCTGTCTGAACAGATGTTGGAGGGTAGGTAGTCTGTCTGAACAGATGTTGGAGGATAGGTATTCTGTCTGAGCAGATGCTGGAGAGTGGGTATTCCATCTGAGCAGATGCTGGAGGGTGGGTATTTTGTCTGAGCAGATGCTGGAGGGTAGGTATTCTGTCTGAACAGATGTTGGAGGGTAGGTAGTCTGTCTGAGCAGACGTTGGAGGGTAGGTATTCTGTCTGAGCAGATGCTGGAGAGTGGGTATTCCATCTGAGCAGATGCTGGAGGGTAGGTATTTTGTCTGAGCAGATGCTGGAGGGTAGGTATTCTGTCTGAACAGATGTTGGAGGGTAGGTATTCCATCTGAGCAGATGCTGAGGGTAGGTATTCTGTCTTAGCAGATGTTGGAGGGTAGATATTCTGTCTGATCAGTTGTTGAAGGGTGGGTATTCTGTCTGAACAGATGCTGGAGGGTAGGAATCCTGTCTGAGCAGATGTTGGAAGGTGGGTATTCCATCTGAGCAGATGCTGGAGGGTAGGTATTCTGTCTGAACAGATGTTGGAGGGCAGGTAGTCTGTCTGAACAGATGTTGGAGGGTAGGTATTCTGTCTGAGCAGATGCTGGAGAGTGGGTATTCCATCTGAGCAGATGCTGGAGGGTAGGTATTTTGTCTGAGCAGATGCTGGAGAGTGGGTATTCCATCTGAGCAGATGCTGAGGGTAGGTATTCTGTCTGAGCAGATGTTGGAGGGTAGATATTCTGTCTGATCAGATGTTGGAGGGTGGGTATTCTGTCTGAACAGATGCTGGAGGGTAGGAACCCTGTCTGAGCAGATGTTGGAAGGTGGGTATTCTGTCTGAACAGATGTTGGAGGGTAGGTAGTCTGTCTGAGCAGATGTTGGAGGGTAGATATTCTGTCTGAGCACATGTTGGAAGGTGGGTATTCCATCTGAGCAGATGCTGGAGGGTAGGTAGTCTGTCTGAACAGATGTTGGAGGGTAGGTATTCTGTCTGAGCAGATGCTGGAGAGTGGGTATTCCATCTGAGCAGATGCTGGAGGGTTGGTATTCTGTCTGAGCAGATGTTGGAGGGTGGGGCATCCTAATGGTCCATCCTACTGAGCCAGTAGGATGGACCAGTTCATGCTACTGGTAAAGTCCGCCGAAGAGGCTGCTTTTGAGACTGCTGTTTTTGATTGCTTGCTTTATGGACAAAGGCTAGACATATATCAAGCAGAAAGTTTGTGATACTTGCTCCAAATCCCATACAGTTGGCAGTCTGTGGGCAGGTAGCCAGTACTTTTTAGTGTGTGCAGCAGACAAGACTTATGACCCTGAAGGGTGAGCATGTAACAGCTCCTGGATCACAATCTAGAAAATTTCACACTGCTGATCCACTCTACCACAATTCAGCCACTGACATCCGGGAAATGTAGGGCTTTCTCAGTCTTATCCAACACGTCAGTAATTATTGTAGAGAGGCTATAAATACAAAGCTGACCAAACAGACCTGAACAACTGCCATTTTACATGTACAACATGCTTTCTCAAGGTGTAGGGCCATTAGCTGGGCCTGTTCTCTCAGCTTTATATCTGTAATCTTTCCACAAAAAAAAAAGAATGGTTAAAAATATCAGCATTGTGAGTGTCCTATTACTTGCGGGAACCTGTAAGCAGATTTAGATTTGCTTCCATTCAGTTCTGGTAAGTCTGGTAGAAGACTGTGTTGCCTCGCTCAGTTGTTATTTCATGCGCACACAAACTCCATGCAGTATTAGCTGCTTGTACAGATGTTTTTCACAACACTTGCAGAGGGACATGACATGCTTTGCTGGGGTTTTTTTTGCCTTCCTCTGGATCAACTGTGGGTATAGGATTAGAAATTTTTTTTTTTTTTTAATGGTCGAACTGGATAGACTTTTGTCTTTTTTCAGCCAAACTATGTAACTATGTAACAACAAAGCTTGATTGCTGAGAAAGGACATAAATGAAGCCGGAAACAACAATGAACGCGCCATTAAACTGACAGCTTACAGAATTACCTGGACGCTCCAAGAAATGTATGGCTTTTATATTCATAGCTACTATAACTGCCATTGCCAGATCTTGGAAGGCTTCCTTCATATCTTTTAAACTGGTTAAACTTGAATAATGACAAACTATTATTATTATTATTATAATACAGGATTTATATAGCGCCAACAGTTTGTGCAGAGATTTAAAATATAAAGGGAGACAATACAATTACAATACATTTCAGTACAGAAGGAATAGGAGGGCCCTGCCTGTGCAGCTTGCAATCTAAAGGAAGGAGAAGGTGATACAAAAGGTGACAGTTGCAGTGGATGATTTGATGGCGGTGACTCAAGTACAGTTCTTAGGTGGAGGTGGGGTAGGCTTCCCTGAATAAGTGAAGAAACTATTGTCTGTACCAAGTGATAGGGTGGAGGCCTTCAGGCAAGGCCTCGAAACACGTCAGCTGGTTGGATCTTTGTACATTTTACCATGTGATGAAATCGTGGGTCAGAATTTGCTGTTGTATTTTGACAAGCTTATATACATCTGTTGGTTTGTTAGTATAATACGTATCACATTTTTATTAATAAAGTCAAGTTTTGAGAATAATGCACTAAGCTGGTGTGCCCTCTGTTCTTTTTATTGTTTTAGGCCTTCAGGAATGTCTGGGATCCCTGGATGCAAAATCTTTTAGGTGGTGTGGAAGACGAATAGGTGAAATTCTCTTTCATTGACCCCTCTGTTCCCTCCTCTCCCCCACCCCTGATCAACACCTGGGCTTTTTCCCTTCATTTCTGCTTTATAGCCTAGTTTATTGGTTTTCCTACACTCTCATGCAACATATTCTGTGTAGCTCCTAGTTCTTCCTCCATGGGGGGGAGGGGGGGGGAGAGGTGGTGTCATGTCCTGCCCAAGGAACCCACTATCTTTTAACCTTATAATTGCAACTATCAACCATGGAGATGCATAGAATAAGTTACAGTTTTGTGACCCTGTCAGGGCTCCCAGGTATGACCAGAGGTGTGTGACTGAAGCAGGGAAACGCAGACCTCAGATATGTTATAAACAATATAATTTATTAACACTAACAGTACAAACATAAACGCAGTGCAATACTAAAACATAATACGGTGCAAACAAACCAAACCAAACCACCCACAGATAACAGTATATACAAGCAAGCGTCGTCAGGCAGGCCGGGTCAATATCAATTGGGCAGGTAGGTACAGGGGGAGCAAGCGGAGAATGGTCGGGGTCACAGGCCAGGTTCAGCAGGTAGCAAGCAGCATAGTACAGAGGGTCAGGCAGAGGGATGGTCCGGGTCACAAGCCAAGGATCAGAACAGGTAGCAAGCAGCGTAGTACAGAGGGTCAGACAGAGGGATGGTCAGGGTCACAAGCCAGGATCAGAGCAGGAGAAGTCAGCAAAGGAACAGAAACAGGATGCAGGACAGATACAGGGCCCAGGACAAACACAACACCAAGGCAGAGTCTGCAAGTCTGGCCATCCCTTAAATACACCAGTATCATCAGTTCCAGGTGTTAGCTGGCTGAAAGGTTGAGTCTCTGATTGCTGGGAGCACCCGCTGGCCAGCCCTGGTACTGCAGATCAAAAGGCAGGTGAGTCCCACCATTGCTGGCCAGTCCATTCCTAACAGTACCCCCCCCTCAAGGAGCGGCCTCAGGACGCTCCAAACAGTCCTAGCTGGGCAAAATGTTCCACCGCCCGGGTCTGGCAACTGGCGGGATATCAAAGACTGGCACACCGGGCAGGACTCCGGGCAGCGGCACACCGGGCTGGACTCCGGGCAGAGGCACATCGAGCAGAGGCACACCGGGCAGAGGCACACCGGGCAGAGGCACATCGGGCAGGACTCCGGGCAGAGGCACATCGGGCAGAGGCACATCGGGCAGGACTCCGGGCAGAGGCACATCGGGCAGGACTCCGGGCAGAGGCACACCGGGCAGAGGCACATCAGGCAGGACTCCAGGCAGAGGCACATCGGGCAGGACTCCGGGCAGAGGCACATCGGGCAGGACTCCGGGCAGAGGCACATCGGGCAGGACTCCGGGCAGAGGCACATCGGGCAGGACTCCGGGCAGAGGCACATCGGATTACCAGGCGAAGCAGCAGGCAGCGGGCCACCAGGCGGAGCGGCAGGCACCGGGCCCCCGGGCGGGGCGGCAGGCACCGGGCCCCCGGGCGGAGCGGCAGGCACCGGGCCCCCGGGCGGGGCGACAGGCACCGGGCCCCCGGGCGGGGCGGCAGGCACCGGGCCCCCGGGCGGAGCGGCGGGCACCGGGCCCCCGGGCGGAGCGGCGGGCACCGGGCCCCCGGGCGGGGCGGCGGGCACCGGGCCCCCGGGCGGGGCGACGGGCACCGGGCCCCCAGGCGGGGCGACGGGCACCGGGCCCCCAGGCGGTGCGACGGGCACCGGGCCCCCAGGAGGGGCGACGGGCATCGGGCCCCCAGGAGGGGCGACGGGCATCGGGCCCCCAGGAGGGGCGACGGGCATCGTGCCCCCAGGCGGAGCAGCGGGCGCCGGACCTCCAGATGGAGCGACAGGTCTCGGGCCCTCAGGCGGAGCGGCGGGCGCCGGACCCCCAGGTGGAGCGACAGGTCTCGGGCCCTCAGGCGGAGCGGCGGGCGCCGGACCCCCAGGCGGAGCGACAGGTCTCGGGCCCTCAGGCGGAGCGGCGGGCGCCGGACCCCCAGGAGGAGCGACAGGTCTCGGGCCCTCAGGCGGAGCGGCGGGCGCCGGACCCCCAGGTGGAGCGACAGGTCTCGGGCCCTCAGGCGGAGCGGCAGGCGCCGGACCCCCAGGCGGAGCGACAGGTCTCGGGCCCTCAGGCGGAGCGGCAGGCGCCGGACCCCCAGGCGGAGCGACAGGTCTCGGGCCCTCAGGCGGAGCGGCGGGCGCCGGACCCCCAGGAGGAGCGACAGGTCTCGGGCCCTCAGGCGGAGCGGCGGGCGCCGGACCCCCAGGAGGAGCGACAGGTCTCGGGCCCTCAGGCGGAGCGGCGGGCGCCGGACCCCCAGATGGAGCGACAGGTCTCGGGCCCTCAGGCGGAGCGGCGGGCGCCGGACCCCCAGGTGGAGCGACAGGTCTCGGGCCCTCAGGTGGAGCGGCGGGCGCCGGACCCCCAGGAGGAGCGACAGGTCTCGGGCCCTCAAGCGGAGTGGCAGGTGCCGGACCCCCAGGCGGAGCGACAGGCGCTGGACCCCCAAGCGGAGCAACAGGTCTCGGGCCCCCAGGCGGAGCGGCGGGCACCGAGACACCAGGCACGACAGTGGGCTCCGAGTCAACTGGTATGACCGCAGGCACTGGGTCAGACATTGGATGGTCTGGCTGGACAGCGGGCATCGGGTCACCAGGCATCAGGTCATTTGGCTCGACAGCGGGCACCGCGTCATCTGGCAAGGCAGTGGGCTCCGAGTCAACTGGTATGACCGCGGGCACTGGGTCAGACATTGGATCGTCTGACTGGACAGCGGGCATCGGGTCACCAGGCATCAGGTCATTTGGCTCGACAGCGGGCACCGCGTCATCTGGCAAGGCAGTGGTCTCCGAGTCAACAGGCACGACAGTGGGCACCGGGTCATCAGGTACCGGATTGTCTGGCTCGACAGCGGGCATCGGGTCATCAGGTATGACAGCGGACACTAGGTCACCAGGCATCAGGTCATTTGGCTTGCCAGCGGGCACCGCGTCATCTGGCAAGGCAGTGGGCACCGAGTCACCAGGTACGACAGCGGGCTCTGAGTCAATTGGCACGACAGCGGGCACCGGATCAGGTACCGGATCATCTGGATCAACAGCGGGCATCGAGTCAACTGGCCTAATAGGATCGTCAGGCTGGATCAGTTCATCATGCTGGGTAGAGGCATTAGGCCGAGTAGAGGCTTCAGGCCGAGTAGAGGCATCAGGCCGAGTAGAGGCATCAGGCCGAGTAGAGGCTTCAGGCCGAAGAGAGGCATCAGGCCGAGTACAGGCATCAGGCCGAGTAGAGGCTTCAGGCCGCGTAGAGGCTTCAGGCTGAGGAGAGGCTTCAGGCCGCGTAGAGGCTTCAGGCCGAGTACAGGCATCAGGCCGAGTACAGGCATCAGGCCGAGTAGAGGCTTCAGGCCGAGTAGAGGCTTCAGGCTGAGGAGAGGCTTCAGGCCGCGTAGAGGCTTCAGGCCGCGTAGAGGCTTCAGGCCGAGTAGAGGCATCAGGCTGCGTACAGGCATCAGTCTGAACCACAGAAGGCAGGCTCACCGGTTTGGATACTGGCAGGATGGTATTGGTTGGAAAGAATTTTCGCTTTTTTCTGGTTTTAACTACTGGAGCACTGCAAGTAAACGCAGGTCTGCAAACGAATGGAGCAGCTGGAGACAGAGAAGAACTGGAGGATGGAACAGGAGAGGGAGCAGTTGCTACAGAGGGCTTTTTTACAGGGTTAAAGGCAGGATAGGTGCAGCGAGTGGGAACAGGGTACTGACATGCGGTAGATAGCCAAGTATACTGGGCTGTAACTGGAGGAGCTGGTGGGAATACAGGAGTAGAGTTAGAAGCAGGACTGGGTCTTTGTAAGCTGACTGAGGCTGGGTGCAACAAATCTGTCCATGTCTGCAGTAGGGGTTGAACAAAGCTGAGCTTACACAAAGTCTGTCTGGTCAATGACTGCACTGCGTTTATACAATCTCTCAGTGTCTGTGGTGAACATGTGGAATAACGCTCCAGAAAGTAACGCACATCATCCTCTAATAACCACACCAGGGACTCTACCTGGTCTGCACTAAATGGTGGCAAAAATTCATCCCTGCATTCGGGGGAACCAGATAAAACCAACTCTGCACAAACCTCAATTAATGGCTGCACCTCAGAGAACACTGTGCCCTGATCTACTAGAACATGAGCGAGCCGTATACATTCTAGCAGTTCATCCCGGGTATACTCCTTCAGAGTTTGATAAGCATACTCCCTGTCATCAAACACTAGCAGATATAAATACTCAACCTCCTCAAGATCCATCCTTCCCATCAACAAGCCAAGATGGCTTCCCTGTGCAGCCACTTCTGGTCAGGATTGGCCTTGGTGTAATGTCAGGGCTCCCAGGTATGACCAGAGGTGTGTGACTGAAGCAGGGAAACGCAGACCTCAGATATGTTATAAACAATATAATTTATTAACACTAACAGTACAAACATAAACGCAGTGCAATACTAAAACATAATACGGTGCAAACAAACCAAACCACCCACAGATAACAGTATATACAAGCAAGCGTCGTCAGGCAGGCCAGGTCAATATCAATTGGGCAGGTAGGTACAGGGGGAGCAAGCGGAGAATGGTCGGGGTCACAGGCCAGGTTCAGCAGGTAGCAAGCAGCATAGTACAGAGGGTCAGGCAGAGGGATGGTCCGGGTCACAAGCCAGGGATCAGAACAGGTAGCAAGCAGCGTAGTACAGAGGGTCAGACAGAGGGATGGTCAGGGTCACAAGCCAGGATCAGAGCAGGAGAAGTCAGCAAAGGAACAGAAACAGGATGCAGGACAGATACAGGGCCCAGGACAAACACAACACCAAGGCAGAGTCTGCAAGTCTGGCCATCCCTTAAATACACCAGTATCATCAGTTCCAGGTGTTAGCTGGCTGAAAGGTTGAGTCTCTGATTGCTGGGAGCACCCGCTGGCCAGCCCTGGTACTGCAGATCAAAAGGCAGGTGAGTCCCACCATTGCTGGCCAGTCCATTCCTAACAGACCCTAATTAGCTACATGACTTTTGTTTGGAAGGATGCAGTCATTTCACAACTTATTCTCACTAAGTTATCCCTATTTGTGCTTGGAAACCTCGATAAAAATGATTGAAACAGAAGCAACATTGCACTACTTGTTCCAAAACTTACAAGGGTCGTCTGTGGCCTGGGGTCAGTTAACCAATGCAACCAACTGTGTGCGACAATGACAGGTCTTTTTTCCCATTTGGCCTGTTCCGATGTCCTCCAATATGGTCCAATATTTACATTGGAGGCAGCATAGCCAGTAAAGATGAAGGGAGCAGAGATGTGTCTTTGCCCCTCCTGACCTTTCAATTTGTCTGCAACTGTATTAAAAAGAACAGTAAATGTATTTCATTCAACGAGGGAGAACGTGCAAGCGCACGAAACGCGTTAGGGAGTTGCCTCACACTTGCTTCATACCCTGTGACGTCACACCGCACGGCCCCTGTGGACGGCCGGCGGCCATTGCCTTTTTGGATGATTCTTGGAATTCCCTGTATACAGCTGCTCACCATATTATGTGAGTAGCACACTTACTGTCTTGTTCTTTTACCTCTGTGGCTAATTAAAGTACTACACTATTGGATCTTCTTGTTGCTCTGGCTCGTTTTTTGCGAACCCCCCCTTTTTTAAGGCTTGTTTGGGGACCATCTGGTGGCCACACTGGGAACGGTTAATCTCCCCCTGCTGGTGAGACGAGTGCACACCCCCTGACATCTGGAGATCCTGTGGTTAGGATACTTTGCCCAGCTGATGCTAGCCTGATGACCCTCCCAGGGATCCAGCTTTAGTAGACGGATGACCAGGAGTTGGTTAATACTCAAATGCGCATTATCATTGCGCTTTCTGGTTAGTGCAATCTACACTCATTTCGGTGGGAGGAATATGGTCACGGAAGTCACCAATTTTTTCACCACTTCATTTTGAAATTGTGCACTGTGTACCACAAGAACACTCTCGTTGGAGATATTTATGCCATTCCAATTTGTGAACGTTTAGATGGGCCATCACGTAGCGGTGGTCGCCTTATCATTCTTTATATTATGTACTATTTTTATATGTATGATTGATTTCCACTAGCGCTGCATGTTCTGTTCATATTTATATTTTGGAGGCTTTTGGTGTTTGCCTTTCATGCATGTCGCTTTCTGTACTTTGTCCAGCGCTCGTTGCATTTCTGTTTTGATATACATTACTGTATACATGTCATATCACTATAATGGAGTACAGGGGAGGGGGGATATACATTACTGTATACATGTCATATCACTATAATGGAGTACAGGGGAGCTGGGATATACATTACTGTATACATGTCATATCACTATAATGGAGTACAGGGGAGCTGGGATATACATTACTGTATACATGTCATATCACTATAATGGAGTACAGGGGAGCTGGGATATACATTACTGTATACATGTCATATCACTATAATGGAGTACAGGGGAGCTAAGATATACATTACTGAGTAGTGTATATCCCAGCTCCCCTGTACTCCATTATAGTGATATGATATGCTGTATACAGTACTTACTCCTAGTCCCTCCGAGTCCCCCGTGGCGGTGCAGAGGGTGTCTCCTCTCAGCGGAGGAGAGCGGACCTCTCCTGCACCGGTCCCCTCAGCGGTGGTGCCGCAGAAGCCGAAAACTGGAAGTTGTAAACCGGAACTCGGCTTCACAATGAGGCTTGGAACGCAGGTGCAGTCGCTCCATGCTTCATCTGTGCTCGCTGCTCGCCACAGAGGAATTTCTCCTCGCATTTGGCGAGCGGGCGAGCGGCTTTTTCAAGCCCCGTATATATATATATATATATATATATATATATATATATACTGCATATTGAAATGCATTTTTATTACAAAATATATAAAAAATATTTTTTAAAATATATTTCAAATATACTGTATGGCTTTAAAAATACAAATCTACATTTTATGGAATGCATTTACAAATATATGTAAAAATATATGTTAACATTACTTTTTTATATGTTAAAAAAGATCTGAAGAATATCTTTAAAAAATATATATTTTTTAAAATATGTATTTTTTAAAATATCTTCTTCAGATTTTATTAACATGTAAAAAAGTCATTTTAACATATATATTTTAACATATATTTGTAAATGCATTCCAAAAATGTAGATTTGTATTTTTAAAGACATACAGTATATTTGCAATGTATTTTTAAAAATATTTTCCATATATTTTGTAATACAAAAGCATTTCATCATGCAGTATATATATATATATATATATATATATATATTTAATTTAAATATATTTTGAAATATATTGAATATGGCCAAAATTGTAGCATTTCAAATATACAGTTGCAAGAAAAAGTATGTGAACCCCTTGGGATTACGTGAAGTTTTGATGAATTGGGCATAAAATGTGCTCTGAACGTCATCTAAGTCACAACAATAGAAGAACACAGTCTGCTGAACATAATACTACACAAACATTAGATGTTGCCATGGTTTAATTGCGCATAACATGTAAACATTCACAGTGCAGGGAGGAAAAAGTATGTGAACCTTTGGACTTAATAACTGGTTGACCCTCCTTTGGCAGCAATAACCTCAAACAAATGTTTCCTGTAGTTGCAGATCAGACCTGCACAACGATCTGGAGTAATTTTGGACCACTACTCTTCACAAAACTGTTTCAGTGTAGCAATATTCTTGGGATGTCTGGTGCGAATCGCTCTCTTAAGGTCATGCCACAGCATTTCAATCGGGTTGAGGTCAGGACTCTGACTGGGCCACTCCAGAAGGTGTATTCTGTGCTGTTGCAGCCATTGTTTTGTTGAATTACTTGTATGCTTTGGGTCATTGTCCTGTTGCATCACCCATCCTCTGCGGAGCTTCAGTTGGAGGACAGATGGTCGTACGTTTTCCTGCAAAATGTCTTGATATACTCTGGAATTCATTTTCCCATCAATGACAACAATCCGTCCAGGCCCTGAGGCAGCAAAGCAGCCCCAAACCATGATGCTCCCTCCGTCATGTTTCACAGTGGGGATGAGGTTTTGATGTTGGTGTGCTGTGCCTTTTTTTCTCCACACATAGTGTTGTGTGTTCTTCCCAAACAACTCAATCTTGGTTTCATCTGTCCACAGTATATTTTGCCAATAGTGCTGTGGAACATCCAGGTGCTCTTTTGCAAACTTCAAACGTGCTGCAATATTCTTTTTGAACAGCAATGGCTTCCTCCGTGGTGTCCTCCCATGTACTCCATTCTTGTTTAATGTTTTCCTTATTGTAGATGTGTCAACAAAAATGTTAGCATGTGCCAGAGATTTCTGTAGGTCTTTAGCTGACACTCTGGGATTCTTCTTTACCTCATGCAGCATTCTGCGATGTGCTCTTTGCAGTCATTTTTACAGGACGACCACGCCTAGGGAGAGTAGCAACAGTGCTAAACTTTCTCCATTTGTAGACAGTCTGTCTTACCGTGGACACATGAACATCAAGGCTTTTGGAGATACTTTTGTAACCCTTTCCAGCTTCATGCAAGTCAACAATTCTTGATCGTAGGTCTTCTGAGAGCTCTTTTCTGCGAGGCATGGTTCACATCAGACAGTGCTTCTTGAAACCAGTAAACCCAAAACAGGTGTGTGTTTTTTTAAGGGCAGGACAGCTGTCAGCAACACATCCAATATCATCCCACTGATTGGAGTCAAGGTTGGCTCACTCCTGGCTCCAATTAGCTCTGGGAGAAGTCATTAAGCTAGGGCCTCACATACTTTTTCCTCCCTGCACTGTGAATGTTTACATGTTATGTGCAATTAAACCATGGCAACATCTAATGTTTGTGTAGTATTATGTTCAGCAGACTGTGTTCTTCTATTGTTGTGACTTAGATGACGTTCAGAGCACATTTTATGCCCAATTCATGCAAAACTCCACGGAATCCCAAGGGGTTCACATACTTTTTCTTGCAACTGTATGTCAATATATTTGGGAAGAATATTTTAAAAATATATTTCAAATATATTTTTTCTTCCATGTGGGTGGGTCTTTGCCCCTCCCGACCTTTCAATTTGTCTGCATCTGTATTAAAAAGAACAGTAAATGTATTTAATTTTCAGCTCCCTGCATATATAAAAATCAGGATGATGATAGCCTATCACTTCACTTCCACTACTCCTATATTGGTCCCCAAAACCGATACAGCAGTGAGTCACAAGTCCAGGCTAATTTCTTTATATAAGGTGCTTCATAAAGGTTAGGTTGTTCTGAATTAATAAGCTCAGTAGCATGTTTTGACAGTACACATTGGCAATGGTGATAACAGACTTTACTTGCTACAATCAAAATTATTGACAGACCTGGATAATCCTTCAGAAATGTGTGAACCCCTTTAGCACACAAGTAAAGCAGGCAATATGCAGTAGGGTTTCCCGATGCAGGATGGTGACTCTGTTAAAGCCATTGCCACTGACCACATTGCTGATCATGAGATGCAGAGAATGATTTGCTGGTGGAAACATGTCAGCAGAGAGTATTTTTACTATTCTGCAGGCTCATCAAGTGCAAGAAGTCAAGACAAGACACTTTACAAATGACTGATGGTCAACTGCAGTCAGCAGTGTTCATGACATGTATGAAGAATAATTCTTCTTTGAAAAAGAAGAGGACAAGGTCAAACATTTGCTGCGGGAGCTCACCCTGGCTATTTGCAGAGGTGCTACTAGTTCTACCAGCTGCCCAATCGCTTTGTATTCATTTGCTACTAACTGATCCTGACAAGCTTCATTTAATGGAAAAGCCATTCAACTATGTGAGGACTCAACACAAACAAAAATTAGTCGTAATGGTTGCAACACATTTTCAAAAGTTTGTTAGCAATCAAAATAAAGCACTTTCTCTAGGTAAAAAAATTTGCTGAAAGAAACTATTCCTGTCTTACGGGGATAGAAACATATTGAAAAAGACTAAATGTGGTATAAGCTGGGAGCTAGCTACTTGAAATTCAGATTATCAGCAATATCTAAAAATACTAGTCTCAACTATATCGTTTACAGAGTCCTTGCTTACATATCAGATGTCTGTGTGCGTTGTATTTGGATCCGTTATTATAAATTGGACATTAATAAGGTCGTGTCATGATTTCCCATTTGCCTGTTCTTGTGTTGTATTTGATGACACCTGTCCATGTCATTCTATTTCAATAAAAAATAAATGCATGAAAAAGTCTGTTAGCAACAACTGTGTGTTAATGCTGCATAAATTTGTACAAGGCAATACCCCTAAAAAAATAAATAAAAAAAAATAAAATTCTCACATTTTTTAATGATATGTTTGCAAATAAAAAAAAATGCTTTGGCATAATTCAGTAATAGAGAGATTATTGGACAACTTGCCACGGCACTTAAATTCATAATTCATAATTTAGTATACTTCCTTAACCACTTCAAGTCCGGACACTTTTATCCCCTTCCTGTCCAGGCCAATTTTCAGCTTCCAGCGCTATCACACTTTGAATGACAATTGCGCGGTCATGCAACACTGTACCCATATGAATTTTTTAGCATTTTTTTGAGACAGATAAAACTTTATTTTGGTGGTATTTATTCAGCGCTAGGATTTTTATTTTTTTGCTATATAAATTAATATGTCCAAAAAGTTTGAAAAAAAATGTTTTTCTTATGCAATTTTGCAAATAAATAATCTTTCTTCATAAATCTTGGCCAAAATGTATTCAGTTATCTTTTTAGTGAAAAAAATAACCCAAATTAGTTTATAACCAAAAATTATAATTTTTCAATATTTATTTTTAAATTATTTTATTTTTTAATACTATTATTTATGGTTTTTTTTTAAACATACTGTCACCCTAGCAGCACAATGTCACCATGGTGACACTGTACTACTTGTGGGGGGTGATGAAGATTTTTTTTTTTACACTGATTGCTTTTACACTAATAAAGGCTGTAAAAGCAATAATTTCTCTCTGGCTGCATTCTTGCAGCCATTGAGAAATACTGTGAGAGCTGTGATTGGTCACAGCTTGTCACATGGTACAAGGCTGTTGTGAATAGCCCTGTACCATGTGACCTCTGTGATCATTCCCAGATTTCACTAGTAGTAAGCAATGATGTCAGAAGTGACATCTTTCTTACTACTATTCATGTGATCACTGATTGTCCAATCAGTAATCACATGATCAGGACCTCCCACAGAGGTCCCGTACAGCGTTCGGTGTTCCGCTGTGTCCGGATCGTGGTGCCTCCTAGGGAGCGCGCACAAGCAAGGAAGCGGGAAAACATTTATAAACGGCCACCCGCCCCTGCACTGCTAATGTCCGTCCGTTTATGTACATGGGCCGGACCGGAAGCGGTTAACCATTTGCCGCCCGCCCTATGGCCGAATGGCGGCCGGCAAATGTCATTAGCGTTCCGGGTGGACGCCATATGGCGTCCTCCCGCACATGTGCAGATTGTGCTCCTGCAGAGCCGCGCAGTGGCGCGATCTGTCCTTGGCCGTGTACCTCGGACACAGCCGATGACAGATCTGAGTATCGGCCCTCGTTTCCGGTACCATGTGACCTGCTGTGACCAATCACAGCAGGTCACATGACAGTTGTATACAATGGATGGCTTTATTCATGCCATCCATTGTATACTAGTGTCTAGCTGTCTAGCTCAGCGTTTTTCAACCACTGTGCCGCAGCACACTAGTGTGCCGTGAGATATTGTCTGGTGTGCCGTGGGAAAAATTGCAATTTCATCCGTAACATGTGGCCTCGGCTCACAAATAGACCAATCATTAGAACAGCAATGGGCAAACTACGGCCCGGCGGACCTTTTAATCCGGCCCGCGGAGCGTGATACTGTCAGGATGATCTGTCCCCCTCGACGTATCTGCGCATGTGCCGGAGATCGCCAATCGGCTGCTAATGCCTGAAACTGGCACATGCGCAGATACGTCGAGGGGGACAGATCCTCATAGGAGACAGATTTTCATGCTACACCGGAACGGCGAGAGGAACGCGCGGAGCAAAGGTAAGTGAATTGACACAGGGGGGGCTTGCGGACTTAATATGGGGGATGAATTAATATGGGGGATGAATTACTATGGGGGATGAATTACTATATGGGGGATGAATTACTATGGGGGATGAATTACTATGGGGGATGAATTACTATAGGGGGGATGAATTACTATGGGGGATGAATTACTATATGGGGGATGAATTACTATGGGGGATGGATTACTATATGGGGGATGAATTACTATATGGGGGATGAATTACTATATGGGGGGATGAATTACTATAGGGGGGATGAATTACTATATGGGGGGTGAATTACTATATGGGGGATGAATTACTATGGGGGATTAATTACTATATGAGGGATGAATTACTATGGGGGATGAATTACTATATGGGGGATGAATTACTATGGGGGATGAATTACTATATGGGGGATTAATTACTATGGGGGATGAATTACTATATGGGGGATTAATTACTATGGGGGATGAATTACTATGGGGGATGAATTACTATATGGGGGATTAATTACTATGGGGGATGAATTACTATATGGGGGATGAATTACTATGGGGGATGAATTACTATATGGGGGATTAATTACTATGGGGGATGAATTACTATGGGGGATGAATTACTATATGGGGGATTAATTACTATGGGGGATGAATTACTATGGGGGATGAATTACTATATGGGGGATGAATTACTATGGGGGATGAATTACTATATGGGGGATTAATTACTATACTTACTATGGGGGAATATTACTATACTTACTATGGATGACACATACACATCATTCATCTACTCTTGGTCCGGCCCCCGGGTCCAATTATAAAATTCTTTATTATTTCATAATAAAGTAATTATAAAATAATTTCTTTGTGTTTGATTCCTAATCAAGAGAATTACTTTATATATAGTCAATATAGGCACAGAGGTAAATTTTTTTAACATTTTCTAATGGTGGTGTGCCTCGTGATTTTTTTCATGAAAAAAGTGTGCCTTTGCACAAAAAAGGTTGAAAAACACTGGTCTAGCTAATCACATGCACATGTCATGTGATTAGCTGTGGCCAAATCACAGCTAGGCACAAAAAAAAACAAAAGAAAAAAAACCCTGAATGAATCGATGTCATTCAGGTAAATGCTTGCTTATAGCAAAGTAATTCTTTGCTATAAGCAAATTGTGTAAAAAAAAAATATATACTGATCACTTCCCCAAAGTAGTACAATGTTACTATGGTAACATTGTACTACTTTGGTCATAGTGAAATATGAAAAAAAAATCTTAAGAAAAAGAAAACAAATTTAATAAAAAAGAAAAATATATATATATATATATATATATTTTCATACTGTCACCAGTCAGTGTCCCTGATCACCACCATGCCAGTTATATGATGACGCTGTACTGCACTGGTGACAGTATGTAAAAAAAAAATAGTGAAACTAATTTTTTTTATTTTTTAATTTTCCAAAAAATTATGACAAAAAAATACAACTTCAAAAAACTCTCCATGCCTCTTATGAAGTACGTTGGACTGTCTACTTTGCAAAAAGGGGTCATTTGGGGGATATCTGTACTGTTCTGACAGTCTTGGACCTCAAGAAATTAGATTGGCCGTCAGTACTTCAGGATTGATCAATTTTCAGATCTATACCATAGTTTGTGAACTCTATAACTTTCCTACAAACAAAAAAATACATCCTAATTTGGGTTATTTTCACCAAAGACATGTAGCAGAATACATCTTGGCCTAAATTTATGAAGAACAATTATTTATTTGCAAACTTTTATAACAGAAACAAAGAAAAACGTGTGTTTTTTTTCAAAATTTTTGGTCTTTTTTTGTTAATTTAGCAAAAAATAAAAACCCCAGCGGTGATTAAATACCACCAAAAGAAAGCTCTAGTTGTGTGAAGAAAATGATAAAATTTTAGTTTGGGTACAATGTTGTATGACCGCGCAATTGTCATTCAAAGTGTGAGAGCGCTGAAACCTGAAAACTGGCCTGGGCAGGAAGGGGTAAAATTGCCCAGTATTGAATTGGTTAAAGTGGAACTTCACCCAAAAGGGGAAGTTCTGCTTGTTTACATCACCCCACTGCCAAATTTGGCACTTTTTGGGGTGGAGGGGGGGTCTAGTGCCTGCTCTTGCTTTCGGTCAGATGCATTTCGGCAATCTAAGCTGGAAGTCTGGCCTCCCACCTGCCCCCACAGCCTTCTGGTACACTTTACAGGTCCCAGAAAACTGCTGGACCATTCACAAATCGTGGCGTCTTTTGCACATGTGCAGTATGAAACCGGCTGTGAAACCACAAGGCTTCATCGCTGGTTTCTCTTACTGAAGATGCCGTCACCTGCACCCAAAGCCAAATGAAGAAGGACATCACTGGACAGGTAAGTATTTGTAGCTGCTGACTTTTATTTTTTTTGGGGGAGCCTATAGCTCCGCTTTAAGTAATGGTGAGATTCTCCGTGACACGGTACATCGCATTATATAGTATGGCACGTCATGAAGCATCATGTGAGCAGGTTAGTTATGGTAATCCATGTAATTTGTGATTCTTTAATGTATCTTATTCTATTTTATTCTATTTTAATGGTTTGTTGCATTGTACTATTCATTAATTAATTAATTATTCATTAATTAATTTATTTGCATATTACCATGTATTGTGCTTTGTGGTATTTGTGGGTTTTACCCTCTCTGTCATTAGGTGGTCTGCTGTTCCCGCCCATGGGTTCCAGCATCATCCAAACCACCACCTCTCCCACATTACCAGCTCATTTAAGAGAGGACACAGGCTGTGTAGACTTGGCTCTGAGGAAGAGGTTCTTCCTTGAAATGCATCAGCCATTTGGAGGCCTACACTCCTCCAACAGCCACCATCTAGGGAGATTGGACCATGCTGTCTTTTTCGTGATGTGCCTTTGATTTTATTCTTTTGTGAGTTGTGGTGGAACCGTTCTGCTTGGGCTTCCTCGTGCAGAGCGATGCATTTCAGCCAATGGTCCCCTTTTCCGGCAAGTCTTCCAGCGCTCTGCCAAGGCGGTTATTAGAGCTCAAAGACAATCCTTCCCCGATATCCCAAACCACATGTTAGAGCTTTGTGTAGGGTGAATGAATGAATGCTTTATTGAACACAGCTCAGTATATACAGCACTTCCTGGCAGTAATCCCTGCCCCCTTCACCCCCACCAGACAGTCTGGCACCTGGTATTCCCCACCCACAAAACTCTACAGCACAACACAACAGCACAGTATGAAATCTAGAGAAACGAAAGACTACAAGTTCACATGACCCTAAACAAATAGTGTAGAATGCCTGTCTTCATAACAGCTGCTAAACATATACAGCTTTAAAAAGGGTACAGTTGCAAGAAAAAGTATGTGAACCCCTTGGGATTACGTGGAGTTTTGCATGAATTGGGCATAAAATGTGCTCTGAACGTCATGTAAGTCACAACAATAGAAGAACACAGTCTGCTGAACATAATACTACACAAACATTAGATGTTGCCATGGTTTAATTGCACATAACATGTAAACATTCACAGTGCACGGAGGAAAAAGTATGTGAGGCCCTAGCTTAATGACTTCTCCCAGAGCTAATTGGAGCCAGGAGTGAGCCAACCTTGACTCCAATCAGTGTGATGATATTGGACGTGTTGCTGACAGCTGTCCTGCCCTTAAAAAACACACACCTGTTTTGGGTTTACTGGTTTCAAGAAGCACTGTCTGATGTGAACCATGCCTCGCAGAAAAAAGCTCTCAGAAGACCTACGATCAAGAATTATTGACTTGCATGAAGCTGGAAAGGGTTACAAAAGTATCTCCAAAAGCCTTGATGTTCATGTGTCCACGGTAAGACAGACTGTCTACAAATGTAGAAAGTTAAGCACTGTTGCTACTCTCCCTAGGCGTGGTCGTCCTGTAAAAATGACTGCAAGAGCACAGCGCAGAATGCTGCATGAGGTAAAGAAGAATCCCAGAGTGTCAGCTAAAGACCTACAGAAATCTCTGGCACATGCTAACATTTTTGTTGACACATCTACAATAAGGAAAACATTAAACAAGAATGGAGTACATGGGAGGACACCACGGAGGAAGCCATTGCTGGCCAAAAAGAATATTGTAGCACGTTTGAAGTTTGCAAAAGAGCACCTGGATGTTCCACTGCACTACTGGCAAAATATACTGTGGACAGATGAAACCAAGATTGAGTTGTTTGGGAAGAACACACAACACTATGTGTGGAGAAAAAAAGGCACAGCACACCAACATCAAAACCTCATCCCCACTGTAAAACATGGCGGAGGGAGCATCATGGTTTGGGGCTGCTTTGCTGCCTCAGGGCCTGGACGGATTGTTTTCATTGATAGGAAAATGAAATCCAGAGTTTATCAAGACATTTTGAAGGAAAACGTACGACCATCTGTCCGCCAACTGAAGCTCCGCAGAGGATGGGTGATGCAACAGGACAATGACCCAAAGCATACAAGTAATTCAACAAAACAATGGCTGCAACAGCACAAAATACGCCTTCTGGAGTGGCCCAGTCTGAGTCCTGACCTCAACCCGATTGAAATGCTGTGGCATGACCTTAAGAGAGCGATTCACACCAGACATCCCAAGAATATTGCTACACTGAAACAGTTTTGTGAAAAGGAGTGGTCCAAAATTACTCCAGATCGTTGTGCAGGTCTGATCTGCAACTACAGGAAACGTTTGGTTAAGGATATTGCTGCCAAAGGAGGGTCAACCAGTTATTAAGTCCAAAGGTTCACATACTTTTTCCTCCCTGCACTGTTAATGTTTTCATCTTATGTGCAATTAAACCATGGCAACATCTAATGTTTGTGTAGTATTATGTTCAGCAGACTGTGTTCTTCTATTGTTTTGACTTAGATGACGTTCAGAGCACATTTTATGCCAAATTCATGCAAAACTCCACGTAATCCCAAGGGGTTCACATACTTTTTCTTGCAACTGTAGAACGGGAAGACCACTTAACAAGGGGATAAAACCGGAACAGAAAGGGCAAAAGGGATTTGTACTAAAAACAATGTAATATGTATTTCACTTGTATCTTCCTTAAAAATCAGACAAGTTCGTACAAGAATTTACAAAATGACCTTTTGGTATGCTGGTTGGTATAACTTATACAATATAACTTATACTGTGATCAAGCCCCGGAGGGCAGGGCGAAATGGGTCAGAGAGAGTTGCCGGAGCGGAGGCTGAGGCCGTACCATACACTGGACTCCACGGGCGGTCAGAGCGGCGTCCTTTCTTGAGCTACATGAATGTGACTGGAACCATTTGCGGACACTGCTCCCCCATGCTGGTGAGGTAATTCCTTTTCTGTCTCCAGCTTGGGGAGGCACCAGCATGTCTCTTACACTAGCTTTATACAATTAGAAGTTCAGGTTTGCCACTCCCAAAGGATTTGAAATTTGTGGTCCATTGTTCAGTCACCAAATGGTCCTTTTTAGAACTATCTTATTGTGTGTGTCAGTAACAACAGTAGTTGCTGTTTATTTGCTTCATCCCTCCCCCTCACACTTTTTTTAACAGCTTCCCAACCACCCTATAGGAGAAATACTGCTACAGGGCGGCACTGGTGCGCAAAATCACGTATATACATAAGATTTTGCATTTCCGGGTATGGGGAGCGGTAGAGAGCAGTGGCCGCATCTGTCAATTACCGGGTACCGATTGATTTTTTTAATTTTTTTACTGGACATGTTTAATAGCAAAAAGTCAAAAATATTGTTTTTTTCTCAAAATTGTCGGACTTTTTTTTTTATAGAGCAAAAAATAGAAAACGCACAGGCGATCAAATACCACTGAAAGAAAGCTCAATTCGTGGGAAAAGAAGGACATAAATTTAATTTGGGTGCAGCGTTGCATGATCGCACAATTGTCAGCTACAGTAATGCAGAACCGTAACGGTTCCTGGTCAGGAAGGGAGGCAAGTGGTTAATTTACTTTTATTTTAGGTTTTTCCTTTTTTAAAATATTCTGCTAGGTTAAAAAATGGTTTAAGGTTTGGGGTGGGGTAGATTTTATTTTACTAGACCCTATTTTGCAACATACAATTGTTGCTGACACAGGCCAAGCTGCCCTTTGATTGTAGCACATCATATCAGTAAAGTAATATGCACCAAAGCACCACATATTAACACCCCCTATTGCTATAGCAAGGGCTGGGATAGGAGGTGGGCAGAAGGTGCAGCCGCTCTAGGAGCAGGGCAGACTGACCATTTGGAAACTCGGGCACTGCCCGAGGGCCCGGGGTCAGTAGGGTGCCCCATGAGATGCCCCTGGTACCTTTTTCATAGGCTTTTTTGAGTTTGGGAAGGACACAGGGGCCCCATGATCCCCTATTGCCCAGGAGCCTCATGAGTTGTCAGTCCGCCCCTGCCTAGGAGTATAGGGGGATCGCCCCCTCACCACATGCATGCATGCTCCAGATCAGTGGCTGGCAATCAACACGTAATTGGCCATGCATGTGAAGTGCATACTCCATGCCAACCATGGGCAGCCAGAGCAAGGGGTCAGAGAATAGATGCAGGGTGGTCTACCTATTCAATGTCATGCAAAAAGGCACCGATCCTCATTCTTGTCCTGAGCACAGGACAAACCTGTCTCAGTACAGGCTATTGCTACCATTAAATTTATGCTATTCCCTTTATTGAAAAAAAGTCAGACAAGCCAAAAGTGAGAGGTAGAGGTAATGCACACAGAGGCAGTAGGGACTGAACAGGTTCTATATGGACAAATCGGTGGCTGGGTTGCACTAGAGGCAAGGCATGTCTTTTATTTCAAAGTGGATAGGTTGTAACAGGACATGCAGGAGGTAGTTGGGTGGCTGACAAATCCTTCTCCTTCTTCCTTCATCCAATCAGCCAGTTGTCCACAACTGTTAGTAATGAACCCATTTCTTCTTCCTCCTTCTCTTCTGCTAATTTGACCATAGTCCCTCAAACTGGCAATGTGTCAACAGAATTATTTGATCACATGATCACTGACTAGCTGCAGGAGGATGAGATTGGTCATGTTCTATTTGTAAATATTTAGGATGTAAAAGATAGCACCATGACCATAGAGAAAGGGGACTTCAGGCAGGGAGCAAGAGGCAGTGATATTTCAGCAGCTGGTGCAAATTGCAAAGCAGCGAGGAGTGGGTGAATGAGGAGAGAGCAGGCCGTCCATGGGTACCACCGATTGGAAAGGAAAAAGTTCAAAGGGGTAGGAAGAAGCAGTGCACAAAGCAAGGTCAATAAAGACATGGAGGAGCCAGTTTGGGGTGGAGGAACTTGACTGACTTGCACAGAGTCCTGACCTCAACCCCATAGAACACCTTTGGGATGAATTAGAGCCTGCGAGCCAGGCCTTCTCGTCCGACATCAGTGCCTGACCTCACAAATGTGCTTCTGGAAGAATGTTCAAACCTTCCTATAGACACCCTCCTAAACCTTGTGGACAGCCTTCCCAGAAGAGTTGAAGCTGTTATAGCTGCAAAGGGTGTGCCAGCTCAATATTGAACCCTACGGACTAAGACTGGGATGCCATTAAAGTTCATGTGCATGTAAAGGCAGGCGGCCCAATACTTTTGGCGCTGTAGTGTACATTAGTAGAGTAAACATGCAGTATAGAATGTGTCCATGTGGAGGAGTATAATCCAGAATCCCAGCAATGTAAGGCACTGTGGTGGGGATATACTATATATACAATGATTTCACACACTATGGATGATGGAATACAGTATATTGTGTAACAAATATAAATCAAAAGTGCAGCATGGCCCGATTTCTACCAATTGTGCCTTTCAGTGCATTATCTTTTTTGGGTTTATTAACACAGTATATTGACTCGCAAAAATCACGTTTCAAAGAATATCAAATCAGGCAGAAGAAAAGTTAAGCAGAAACGGGATTCCTCATTCCATCATCTGCTAGTTGTTAGACCAACTGCCATCCATCTTTTTTTGTTTCTTAAGGTCCATCCTTTGACCTAGCACTGATACCTGGTTCTCATACTATAATAACATACTATATGTTTTCAATTTTGTTTTGTCATATTGGCCAAATGTTGTGGTTATTTGTTAACTGCATTCTTGCATCAAAAAATAAATAAATAAATAAATAACAGAAACTGGATTTTTGCTTGCACATAATTGGATGATTGGTAGTCACCCCATTCACTAGACTAGTGAAAGGTCACTTTTGTAAAGCAAACATACTCTGCTTCTTTAGTAAATCAGCCTTATTGAAGCTATCACCATCTACCCGCCTTAAAGTTTCACTACAAGATAATACAACGTTCTTGGAAACAGCAAATATAAAACAAATATACACTTACCGGCCACTTTATTAGGTACACCTGTTCAATTGCTTGATAACACAAATTGCTAATCAGCCAATCACATGGCAGCAACTCAATGCATTTAGGCATCTAGACGTGGTGAAGACGACTTGCTGAAGTTCAAACCGGGCATCTGAGTGGGGAAGAAAGGGGATTTAAGTGACTTTGAACATTCCATGGTTGTTGGTGCCAGACAGGCTGGTCTGAGTTTTTCAAAAACTGCTGATCTACTGGGATTTTCACACACAACCATCTCTAGGGAAACTGAGACTCATCAGACCAGGCAACGTTTTTCCAATCTTCTATTGTCCAATTTTGGTGAGCCTGTGCGAATTGTAGCCTCTGTTTCCTGTTCTTAGCTGACAGGAGAGGCACCTGGTGTGGTCTTCTGCTGCTATAGCCCATCTGCTTCAAGGTTTGGTGCTGCTTAAGGAGCTCAGAGAGCTGAAGGAGGAGAAACAGCAGTATATTGGTCTCCCCAGTAAATGGCTGTTCAGGAGGGGTCATGTCAGCACAAGGAGAGCAGGCTAAATTCTCAGCAATTCTGGGTTGACATATTCTTTATATCAGCTGGTGATTTTTATGTTATGGATGTACCTCTTTGCTGGAAGGGGCAATAGGGAGGAGGTTCGAGGTGGAATTTAGCCACCATCCCAACACCTTTGTTTACAAACCAGATATAAGTAAAGAATCTGTCATTTGGCAAGAAGTAGAAATGGGAGCAGACATGTTGGCAGGTCTGTCGTTTTGTTGCTATCTTTTTGGACAAGATATCTGCATCGCTAGATGACGTGATTGACAGTGTATTTATATCGTGGGACATTTTTAGGATTTTATTTTTAAATAAAGAACTTGTCAAAGTGTTTGGTGGGTTTATTTACTTTTAACTTTGTTTGTGCAATGAAGGGATACTACATACCCCTTATCCATGTGGGGGTGGATATCTGGAGGTCCCCTTATTTTAAAGGGGGCTTCTAGATTTCCTATTGCATACCCCCATATCCACTGGTCAGGGATGTGGGGAAGAGGCCCATGTCCACAGAAACACTGGGTCAAGGTGCTTTGCCAGGAGGGTCCATTGAGGACATGTGGCCTGGTATTTTTTTTTTTAGTCTTGCTGTAAAATGTGCTACAGCAAAAACTATATTTAAAAAAAATGTGAGTAATTTACATTTCTCTGATGTCTTTTTGTGGAAAACAGCATGGAGACCCCCCCAACAGATCCTGTATGTATTCTGGATTTTGGTTGGGAGGGTCCTCGTTCCATTTTTTACAAAGAAAACCAAGCTGCCAGGGAAATGTAATTTACTGGCAATTTAAATTGTATGTTTGTTTTTCTTTGTAAATGTCAGTGCTGTGGTACATTGTATACATCGAACTAGTAAGACACTTTGCAAACAGGTTAATGGCATCTCCCAAATATGTTGCCTAAAGGAATTTTGCATTTTTAATGTTGCTGCTCCCCACCAAATGGTAGTATGTAAAAAAAAAAAAGTTGCATTAGTACATGTCCCCAAGGGCAGTTCACTAGGGTTTAGATTTATGTTTGAACTTGTGAGCTGTTTGGAGAACTTCCAACAAACTGAATGCAGGTAAACTTGGCTACCTACTACGTACCTACTTCTACTACTTTCTTTAATTTTTTTATTGTTCTATAAATCATTCTATACGCAAATTATTTCCTTCTTTCTTTCCTTATCACTACCTATCTATCTATCTATCTATCTATCTATCTATCTATCTATCTATCTATCTATCTATCTATCTATCTATCTATCTATGCTAGAATTCATAATCAAAAGAGATCTGTTGAGGTCTAATCCGGGCCTCCAGATCACAGAGTTTTACCACCTGTCAACCAAAGTGAAAAGGGTGGCGGTGAAATGACCCACACTGGGAATGAGCCAGGTGGCTGCAAGGTACATTTAATTTCATGGCTAAGAAGCTGTGAACAACTATTTCCCAAATGACCGTGGTGATTTGTACAGCTGTCTGTGTAGACTGGAAGCTGTAACATGTATTGATTATAGTCAAGTTTAGCACTGCCAAAAAAGGCATGGGATCACATAACAAAATATCTTATCAAGCACAGAATATAAGAATATTCTGAGACACTCCAGAGATCAGCAGGGGCATTGGTCACTATAATAATATCCAACCCGTGTGACGGTCTTTCTGTGTAATTCTCAAGCCCTCAAGACCACTTAAAATTTTATTGTAACTTTTCTAAATTGTTTGAAGTAAAAGAGCTACTAAAGCATTCACAAGTGTGAGTGAAATATGAATAAAACATCACAGAGATCGCTGATGTTTAGGCAACTTTGCTTCACAGCCTACTGTTCTACAATTGGTGCCTTTTAGGCAAAAGTTGCTTCCAAAATATGTCTTAAAATATTGCTCCCTTCAATACCACAATTAGTTTAGAGCAATTATGTAATCTGTGTGGCAAAATGATAAATGTTAGCCCCTTGAAATGTGAATTTAGTTAAAGGGGGTGTTGGCCACTATCTCTTTGATGATCCAAAGAAACCTTGTCCCTGCTATGTTGCTGGTTTGGTTCCAGCGTTTGCGTTTTGAATGCTCCTACCCACCTTGGGATGTTCCTACCCATCCTGTTGTGTTCTCCTTAGTTTAAAATAATTACATATTTTCCTAATGGGTGAGGTCCTGGAAGCTCAAACAAAGAGATCTCACCAGAGTCCCTGAGTGACAATAGAATATTCTAAAAGGAACCCTGCTGTAAGAGAAATATGGAGGCGGTATTGTAGAGTTCTCCTCCTTAAAATGCTAGCTACCTGACCTAGCTACCTGACCATTATGCTAGCCTCTGGGCTTATTTATTTGAGCCACTGATAACAATTTTTTACTTTTCTCTGACTTTTTTGTACCTGTATACTTTGCCTTGTAATGTATTAGTTACATAGTTTGGCTGAAAAAGACAAAAGTCCATCCAGTTCAACCATAAAAAAAAGTTATAATCCTATACCCACAGTTGATCCAGAGGAAGGCAAAAAAAAACCTAGCAAAGCATGATCCTATTTGCTTCTGCTTGTAAAAAAATTCCTTCCTGATCCCCTGAGAGGCAATCGGATATTCCCTGGATCAACTTTACCTATAAATCTTAGTATCCAGTTATATTCTGTGTATCTAAGAAAGAATCCAGGACTTTTTTGAAGCAATCCACTGAGCTGGCCAGAACTCTTGAGAGAGTCTATTCCACATTTTCACAGCTCTCACTGTAAAGAAACCTTTCCGTATTTGGAGATTAAATTTATTTTCCTCCAGACGTAAAGAGTGCCCCCTTGTCCTCTGTGATGACCTCAAGGTGAATACATGTTGATCACATCCCCCCCTAATCTCCTCTTCTCAAGAGAGAATAAATTCAGTTCCTCTAATCTTTCCTCATAGCTGATCTCCTCCATGCCTTGTATCAGTTTAGTTGCCCTTCTCTGTACTTTCTCCAGTTCCCCAATGTTCTTTTTGTGAATTGGTGCCCAAAACTGAACTGCATATTCCAGATGAGGTTTTATTAAAGTTAGTGTAACTGCAAAATTGCAGGAAAAGAAAGGAGTTTAGAAATGGCAGCCCCCTCATTTTGCTCACATTAGGTTTACTTTAAATCTCCAGCATATTACCAAATGGGGAAAACTGTTTTGGATTGCATGCACCTTTAGTAAATGTAAAAGGTGCTTATGTGGGTATGTCCAGATGAGGATTTCCCAACTAGGGTTTCATGGAACCGTAAGCTTTCTCCAGAGGTTGCCCGAGGTTCCTTGAGCAATTTCTGTCCTATACATAAGTTCTCACTGACACCATTGATATTTTTTGCTATCTTTAAGGGGGTAGTTCTTCCCACTGACCATCACACTAATGTATCATGAGTTGTAGATATAATAATTATTGGCAGGGGTTCCCTGAGTCCAGAAAGTTATTTTAAGGGTTGTGGAAATAGTTGAGAAAGGCTGGTCCATTATTATGTTTTGTGTTGTGTTGTAAGATTAACATGGACACTAACACAGGGCTTAAAATTTCAGGTCCTGAGCTACTAGCCAGGCCTTAGAGTTACTTGCCACCAAGAAACACACACAAACAGAGACACCTGTACACATACACAGACATGTACACACACACACACACACACACAGAAACATGTAAACACACGCACAGAGACACATGTACACATACACACATACAGACATATGTATACACACACAGGAACGTACAGACACGCATACTCACAGATACATGTACATACACAGAAATACACACGCACAGACACATGTACATACATACACAGACACATGTTCATACATACACAGACACATGTACACACAGACACATGTATGTACATACACACACATGTACATGCACACATACACAGACACATGTACACACACACAGACACATGTACACACACACATACCTGTACATACACGCAGACACATGTACAGATACACACATGTACATACACACAGACACATGTACACGTACACACACACACCCATAAAAAGTTGCAGTGCTTCGTTGTTCACTCACAGATCCGGGTACTGCACTCTAGGGGGAGGCAGAGAGCACAGCACACACTCCTTGCTTTGCTTTCCCTGCGCTCAGCTATTTAGCAGTCTGACGGCTCCCAGTGCCAATGACAGATCCGGCCTGAGCTCCGAGCCTGCTCAGCATGACGGCCCTGGGGGACACACTCGCCCCCACCATAATTTCCACTCGCCATTGACGAGCAAGCGAGTGGAAATTTCAAGCCCTGCACTAACAGAATCAGATTAAATTGCCCAAACAGTTGTCCCTGCACATATTTTCTCGACACCAAACGCTGCTCCATTAAAAAGAAATCGTCCAGTAAACTCTATTTCAAAACTGACACTTCTTGTAGTGTCATGTTCTGTAATCTGATGTGCTCAGTGGTTCCGCCTGCTGACCTCCACTTAACTACAGGACACAGGAGTGACATGGAGGTCAGCGGGAGGAACCAATAAATACTGTAGGGGCCAGAAGATTGACACAACTGGAAGTGTTGGTAACTGAACAAACTTTAGTAGACAATTAGTAGACAATTTCTTTCTGGCATCAGCAACTGGACAGGCAAGTATTCACTCTGTTCTTTAGCAGGGACAGCACTATGGCCAATTTTATTTTCACAGCAGGGTCAGTTTAACTAATTAATTGCAGTATGTCAAAATGCTGTCTTGCTAAATCTAATATAAAATAAATATGGAGGTTGTCATTGCTGGCCTCCTGAATTGCAAGTTTATGCTGCTGATGCATTAGCACAATCTGAGTCACCAACGTGGAACAATGAAGATGAGCCATACTTAAACAAGGTTAGGTGGAAGCCTAGGGTTTCTCAAGAGGTTGTTAGGGGCTGTGGTTGACCTCCCATTTTATGGTGCCTGCATACCAATGCCACTTGACAAAGCCTGTAGATGATGCCAATTATGTTTTTAGCTGTGTGTAAGGGTAGCATTTTGACCACCACTGTAGAAGTTGCAATCCTCCAACGGACCACCAATGTTGGAGGCATATTTGTCATTGACCCCCCAATTGATTTGTTTTAGTAAGGTTCACTTAGGCCTGAAAATTATTTTAGGGGTTCCTCTGGGGTTGAGAAACAATGATGTAGATCATGAGCTATGACCAATTTACTCACACTTTTTCTGTTCTGAAAGTCTCTTGAATTTCTAAGGAGATGATTTTCGACAAAGTCCAAACTTTGAGAAAAAGCCAAACTACGATGGTCACATACACTGACATCTGCAATCATCAGCTTGGTGAATTAAAGTTCTTGTCTGGATTGATTGTTGGCATAGGAATGTTACGAGGGTAGGCTGTGGTGGATTTAGCTGTGACATGTATTAGTTTCTCCCTAAGTATATGGTGTGAAAAGACGGATGTGCACAGAAGAAACTAAGAAGTTCCTTCTCATCCTCCGATTTCTCAAAACATCACTGCTGGTTACTTCTGTTGTCACTACAGTCTAATCTACCCACACTGCCAACAGACCTACGTTTGCCATCTGTGCCTTTTATACATGTATGTAGAATAGATTCATAAAATCAGTTTGCCCCACTACATTGTTATTTCAGTTTCAAAATAATGAAACCACCTTCCCCCAAACCCTAACACTTGTTTTGAACTGTTGGCAACTGTAATGGCATGATGAATACAAGAAGGGCAGGAGTTTTAATATGAAGTGTACTATGAATAGCTTAAAGCCCAACTCTTGGCATTTTTGTTTCTTTATGGTCCTCCAACCAGCTGTTGAAAAAGCAGCTCTGGCTATAGTACTCACCTTCACTTCACTAGTTAACAGTTTCTGCCACTAGATGTCCTCAGTTTTCAGGGTTGAATGACACCCAGTATATCCTGTGAATGCAGGGTGTCATGGTCTCTCCCCACCACCACCATCACCACCACCGTGAGGGGGTGTACAACAGATCCTTGCATTCACAGTGTCAAAAGACATGCTGGTAGGTGAATTGGCTCCTGTCTAAATTGGCCCGTGTATGTATGAATGTGAGTTAGGGAGCTTACATTGTATGCCCCTTGAGGGTTAGGGACTGATGTGAATGTACAATATATAAGTAAAGAGCTGCGTAAATTATCGGCGCTATATAAGTACCTGAAATAAATAAATAATGATACGGACAACAGTGAACACTTCAATGAGGCCCAAAGACACAAAATGGAAGGGGGGGGGGTCGAGGAGCCAAGAGGAGGGATCATGGAATTGGGCTTTAAAGTGGCACTCCAGCCAAAACTTTCTGTTAAATTTTGATTGACCCAAAAGACTGGGTTTTTATTATTTATTAGGAGATTTATTATTAAAACTGGGATAGTTCAAATACAAAGGCTATGTTATTCTTTCAAATCTGTGCTGTAATCTGGAATGACACTTTGCCCCTGTCCAGAAGCTTCCTGTAATAAAAGACCAATCATGGCTGTTGTCTCTTCTTGTGCAGGGTGACTGGTCTGTCTCCGCCCTCTACTGTAGTATTTTGCAGGAAGCCTGTAGTGGGTGGAGCTGTTGGGTCTCTCCCACAGCTTTGATCCCTGCACAGACTATGTGCAGCACAATGATAATGTCACTGCAGAGTGACCTTCTGTCTTTATATGTTTATTTATTACAGGGACTTATACAGTGCCAACAATTTACGGAGCGCTTTACATATATAGTGCACATTCACACCAGTCACTGCCCTCAAGCAGCTTACAATCTAAGGTCCCTATCTCACATTCACATATACTAGGGCCAGTTAACCTACCAGCATGTCTTTGGAGTGTGGGAGGAAACTGGAGAAACCAGAGGGAAAACCACACAGGCACAGGGAGAACATGCAAACTGCAGGCAGGTGGTGCTGTGGTTGGGATTCGAACCGATGACTCTAGTGCTGTCTTTCTTTAGCACAGCTGTACTGTTTGCTGGAAAGCCTTAGACGTTAATTGTTTTCTCCTGTTGCTTTAAATGGTTCTTTTATCTGTCCTTCTCAACAGCAATGAGGCAAGCAGGTTTCACTATTACACTTCCAATCACAAATATAACTACTGCAGGAAACAGATGACTCTAATGACCAATGGATATTTAGCAGGGTACTGAAGAAACGTGTGTTGGATGACATTGTGCAATACTATACATTTGACATTGTAATTGGTTATTGCTCTTGGATAGTTAGGACTTTTGGATTTAACATTGAAGACATGAATTTTAAGGAGTCAAAGTGATGACATTTTGAAAATTAAAAAAAAAAAAAAAAGTTCACGTGTGATTATGGACACCTTTGTATATAATTTTACTTGTATGGAACTACCCAGCTGTGGAACAGCGTTCAATTCATATATTATTATTATTATACAGGATTTATATAATGCCAACAATTTGCTCAGCAGTTTACATTATAAAGGGAGACAATACAGCAACAATACAGTTCAATGCAAGAGGGATAGGAGGGCCCTGCTCCTTGGAGCTTACAATCTAAGAGGAAGAGGCTGGTAGTACAAAAGGTCATACCTGTGGGGGATGAACTGATAGGAGATATAGAAGATTCAGTTATTAGCTGAAGGCAGGATAGACTTCCCTGAAGAGATAGGTTTTCAGAGATTGCCTAAAAGTGGGCAAAGTAGGCGATAGTCTGACAGATTGGGGTAGAGAGTTCCAGAGAATAGGGGAGGCTCTGGAGAAGTCAGATAAAGCCAGAAAATAGACTTTAAGACTCTCTTCACACCTATGAGTAATAACGCACGTATTATGATACCTTAAAATGTATGTTGCTTGGCATCCCATTGTTTTTAGTAGATCTGATTAGCATATATTGCGCTGCATCTCCAGTGAATTTTTTCATCCATCGATGTGTATCGCAGAAGTCCATTGGATTGCATGAAAACTCATGTGCTGGAAATGCATGGCTACTGTGTTCCACTCCAGAGAACAGACCATGTCCTTTTGGCCATACTACATTTGGAATATGAAAACTCTTCTCACAACATCTTGGCTGCTGATCATTTAATTCGAGAAAACATACTATAAAATTGAAAAATGCCTGAGAAAATGTATGAAAACAGAAGGACATATGTGTGACCCCAGTCTAAGTCTTTACATTTTCACTGAAAAAAACTTCAGTTTTTTTAGAGCTGGTTCACACCATAAAAGGTGCATCTGAGCACGCCTGTTTTTGCGCCTTCCTGCGCAACACGTGTAGGACAGCCCATTCATTTCAATGGGCTGCCAAATGCCCGTGGACGCACAAAAGGTACACATGAATGATTTTTAAAATTGTGCTGTACTAAATTGCATGGTACTGTGGTACCATGCATTTTGGTGGGCACAAATGCACCTGCCATGCCATGAATTCTTAATTAATCTGCAAGGGGCAAAGCGTTTCCATGTGGTGCAGGAAAATGCACACTCACGTGTGTTCCTGCACTGCAAGTGATATGAACTAACCCTGAATGCTCCTGCAAAACGCTGCCATATTAACATGATTGCATTGCATTTACATGCAGTGGCCTAAAAAATGTGCATGATCCTTTACAACAGAGGTCTTCAAACTTTCTAAACAAAGGGCCAGTTTACTGTTCTTCATGCTTTAGGGGGGCTGGACTGTGGCCAGTGGAAGAATAAAATGGCGTGATGTCAGTGGGAGTAAGGAATGTCTCATTCATTGGTATCAATAGGAGGAATAGTACCCCGTTACTGGTATCAATGGGAGGAGACGTGCCCCTTCATTGGTATGAATGGGAGTTATAGTGCACAATTGTTAGTATCAATGAGAGGAATAGTGCCCCATCATTGGTATCAATGGGAGTCATAGTGCCCTATCGTTAGTATCAATGAGAGGAATAGTGTCCCACCATTGGTATCAGTGGAAGGAATAGTGCCCCATCATTGGTGTCAGTGGAAGGAATAGTGCCCCATCATTGGTGTTAGTGGAAGGAATAGTGCCCCATCATTGGTGTCAGTGGAAGGAATAGTGCCCCATCATTGGTATCAGTGGAAGGAATAGTGTCCCATCATTGATGTCAGTGGAAGGAATAGTGCCCCATCATTGGTATCAGTGGAAGAAATAGTGCCCCATCATTGGTATCAGTGGGAGGAATAGTGCCCCATCATTGGTGTCAGTGTAAGGAATAGTGCCCCATCATTGGTATCAGTGGAAGGAATAGTGCCCCATCATTAGTATCAGTGGAAGGAATAGTGCCCCATCATTGGTATCTTTTGGGAGGAATAGTGTCCCATCATTGGTGTCAGTGGAAGGAATAGTGCCTCATCATTGGTGTTAGTGGAAGGAATAGTGCCCCATCATTGGTGTCAGTGGAAGGAATAGTGCCCCATCATTGGTATCAGTGGAAGGAATAGTGTCCCATCATTGATGTCAGTGGAAGGAATAGTGCCCCATCATTGGTATCAGTGGAAGAAATAGTGCCCCATCATTGGTATCAGTGGGAGGAATAGTGCCCCATCATTGGTATCAGTGGAAGGAATAGTGCCCCATCATTAGTATCAGTGGAAGGAATAGTGCCCCATCATTGGTATCTTTTGGGAGGAATAGTGTCCCATCATTGGTGTCAGTGGAAGGAATAGTGCCTCATCATTGGTATCAGTGGAAGGAATAGTGCCCAATCACTGGCGTCAGTGACAAAAAGGGTGCCCCATCATTGGTGTCAATGGGAGGAATAGTGTCCCATCATTGGTGTCAGCGGGAAGACTGGTGCCCCATTGTCAGTATCAGTGGTAGGAACTATGCCACACTGTTGCTAAATAAAATAAAATGGCGTGATGTCAGTGGGAGTAAGGAATGTCTCATTCATTGGTATCAATAGGAGGAATCGTACCCCGTTATTGGTATCAATGGGAGGAGACGTGCCCCTTCATTGGTATGAATGGGAGTCATAGTGCCCCATTGTTAGTATCAATGAGAGGAATAGTGCCCCATCATTGGTATCAATGGGAGTCATAGTGCCCTATCATTAGTATCAATGAGAGGAATAATGTCCCACCATTGGTATCAGTGGAAGGAATAGTGCCCCATCATTGATGTCAGTGGAAGGAATAGTGCCCCATCATTGGTGTTAGTGGAAGGAATAGTGCCCCATCATTGGTGTCAGTGGAAGGAATAGTGCCCCATCATTGGTATCAGTGGAAGGAATAGTGTCCCATCATTGATGTCAGTGGAAGGAATAGTGCATTTTTGATGTCACCCCACAAGTTTTCTATTGGATGAAGATCCGGGGATTGGGCTGGCCACTCCATAACGTCAATCTTGTTGGTCTGGAACTAAGATGTTGCACGTTTACTGGTGTGTTTGGGGTCGTTGTCTTGTTGGAACACCCATTTCAAGGGCATTTCCTCTTCAGCATAAGGCAGCATGACCTCTTCAAGTATTCTGATGTATTCAAACTCATCCATGATCCCTGGTATGCGATAAATAGGCCCAACACCGTAGTATGATGAACATCCCCATATCATGATGCTTGCGCAACCATGCTTCACTGTCTTCACAGTGTACTGTGGCTTGAATTCAGTGTTTGGGGGTCGTCTGACAAACTGTCTCCGGCCACTAGACCCAAAAAGAACAATCTTACTTTTATCGGTCCACAAAATGTTGCGCCATTTCTCTTTAGGCCAGTCAATGTGCTCTTTGACAAATTGTAACCTCTTCAGCAAGTCTTTTTCTCAACAGTGGGACTTTGCGGGGGCTTCTTGCAGATAGCTTGGCTTCACATAGGCATCGTCTAATTGTAACAGTACTCACAGGTAACTTTACACCTTCTTTGATCTTCCCAGAGCTGATTGTTGGCTGAGTCCTTGCCATTTTGGCTATTCTTCTTCTATCCATTTGAATGGTAGTTTTTCGCTTTCTTCCACGTCTTTCAGGTTTTGGTTGCCATTTTGCAATCATTTAAGCTGAGCAGCCTATCATTTTCTGCACTTCTTTATATGTTTTCCCCTCTCCAATCAACTTTTTAATCAAGGTACGCTGTTCTTCTGAACAATGTCTGGAACGACCCATTTTCCTCAGAATTTCAGTGAGAAATGCACTGTAACCAGCATGTACAACATTTGCTGCTTTCCTTCCTTAAATAAGGGCAATAATTGCCACCTGTTTTTCAAAGAATGAATGACCTCACTAATAGAACACCAGACTGCTATTATTTTGAACATGCCCCTTTCAATTAGTGATTCAATTACACAGAATCAGCAGCATGCATGTCATGACTGTTGGGTCTGTTGGATTTCTATTACTCTACAACACCTGCTAGTAAATTATTTGCCATGTAGAAATATCATTTCTACCAAAAACAGTGATTGATCAGGTTAGTGATGCCTGACTGCTATTATTTTGAACACAACTGAATATATATATATATAAAAAACTTTGAGGGTGAGGTGACCGGAAGTGACGTCTGGGACCAGAACCGGAAGTGATTTAAAAGCACCATTGTTTGGGATCCAGCGGTGGTGAGAGCACTGCTTAAAACCCACCATATCACACTATTATGCATTATCTACAGGCATGCTTTTTTCAGTTATCCTGTGAGTGGTAGTCTGCATTTATTTAATAAACGGTGTTATTTGTACTGCACAGTTGAGTTTTTACCTTTTTGCTTTTTCATGGCCATTGTCTCTGGGAGAGAGGAGCAAGGAGGATTGTGGATATACTGATATTGGCATACTTCCTTTTTATGTGGAGTTTTTCAAAGCGATATATGCCGACCATGAGAGTGGGAGGCATGGAAATTTGGTGAGTGTATACCTGAAAGGGGAACGCTTTTTCTTGAACACGTGGTGATTCTGGTTTTGGGAAATAAATAGAAGATTATCACGTAGGAATTCATTTATGGACTTTCATTAATTAGTCACTTATTAATTTGTTTATTAACAGTGCCACTGAATCACTTAGCGTTCAATTGTTTATATATATATATATATATATATATTCTGATGCGGAAACAAGGCTAAGCGACTCAACTATGCACGAAAACATAGGAACTGGGGTGCAGAAAAATGACAGAAGGTGCTCTGGGCTGATGAGTCAGCATTTGAATTATTGGGCTATAGTAGAAGGCAGTTTGTTCACTGATGGGCTAGATAGCGGTACAACAATGAGTGTTTGTAGGCAACAGTGAAGCATGGTGGAGGTTCCTTCAAATGTGGAAGAAAAACGCATTTCAACATGATATATATATATATATATATATATATATATATATGTCATGTTGAAATGCATTCCAAAAATGTAGATTTGTATTTTTAAAGACATACAGTATATTTGAAATGTATTCTTAAAAATATTTTTCATATATATTGTAATAAAAATGCATTTCAACATGATGCACTATATATATATATATATATATATATATATTTCAATAAATAAATAAATAAATAAATATATATATATATATATATTTATTGAAATATATTTTTAAATATATTGAATATGGGCAAAATTGTAGCATTTCAAATATATGTAAATATATTTGGGCACAATATTTTTTAAATATATTTCAAATATATTTTTCTTCCATGTGGGTTGCAAGTTTGGGGCTGCATTTCTGCAAATGGAGTTGGGGATTAGGTCAGGATCAATGGTGTCCTTAATGCTGAGAGATACAGGCAGATACGTATCCACCATACCATACTATCAAGGAGACGTTTGATTGGCCCCAAATTTATTCTGCAGCAGAATTATGACCCCAAACATACAGCCAATGTCATTAAGAAGTACAATATCTGTAAAGAAAAACAAGAAGTCCTTGAAGTGATGATTTGACCCACACAGAGCAATGATCTCAATACCATGGAGTCTGTCTGGGATTACATGAAGAGACAGAAGGATTTGAGGCAGCCTACATCCACAGAAGAAACTGTCAAGTTCCTTCAAAAACCTTGTGCAAATGTACCTAGAAGAATTGATACTGGTAATTTACTTTCCATATTGTTAATTGATACAAATAAACCATGAACAGTTCTGTTTCTGAAATCATTCTTCATTCATAGCATTTTTCACACCTATCTAAAACGTTTGCATAGTAGTGTGTTTACGTTAATTCAAATGTCACATTAAAGTAATAAGCCTAAACCCTGAACTTTTAAGAACCTAATTTAAAAGACAATTATTTTTTAACTCTACAGGCTCTGTTGCAAAAGCTCTTAACTAAACATAAAAGCTGCTTTTACGATGTGGAAAAAAAAAATCATAATTATTTTATCCCTGTGTTTTTCATATCGGTCATCGTCACACATCTAGGCTCATTGATTGAATAGATAAAGTCTATCTTAATTTTTTTTTTTAATGCCATTTTTTCGACAGTCAAAAGCAGAGGCAACATGTAATTTAGATTAGAAGATGGGAGATTCTATTTTAGCTGTGAGTTTTCCTTCATTATCAGCTTCCTTAGCTCAGTGTAAAACAATCCTTTGTTAGATGATAGACTGCAAATATGGCTTTCAACAACAGAGTCCTCAAGAGTCCTCTGCGGAATTATGTTAGTTATTTTTACTTGTGATGAACAGACAACTTTGGGTCCGAGTGCTCAATTAAAGCATATTAAAGCCCATTTCCATATCAGGAGCAAGCTAAGTAGGCACAGAAGCTGGCATATATAAGCCTGCCTGGAGTCCTAGGCTCCTTACCTCTCAGTTCTGGTGAGTAGTCTTCATGCTTTCTGTTGCTGTAGCTCAGTCAAATACTGAGAAAAAAAGTATGCCAGCAGTTTAACTATAGAAATTAAGCGGTGCATCACAAACAGTAAGGGTTGTACAATGTAATATAGATATTCATTGTGCATGAAAATTGGAGGCTCACATTTTGGAGGCTCGCAGTTATATTACATATGCAAAGACAGGCTGTTAGATTTTTTGTAGAACATAGGATCTTGCAAACAAAAATGTAGTAAATATTAATTTGTTTGAATTTTCTCTCTTTTCTCTTTTTAGGTGGCCATTGTATTCTCATCCTAAATCGTGCTAACAGGTAAGTGTTCAAACGCTGGATAGATTAACTTTAGATTAACTGACACTTTAGACTAACTTTAGATAGATTGATTTACATGAGGGGTCTCCAAACTTTCTAAACAAGGGCTAGTTTATTGTCCTTCAGACTTTAGAGGGGGCAGTGTGAATAGAAAATGCCCTGGCATTAGTGGGAGTAAACAATGTCACATCATTAGTGTCAGTGGATGGAATAATGCCCTACTACTGGTATCAGTGGGAGGAATAATGCCTTGTATCAGTGGGAGGAATAGTGCCCCATCATTGGAATCAGTGGGAGGAATAGTGCCCCATCATTGGAATCAGTGGGAGGAATAGTGCCTTGTATCAGTGGGAGGAATAATGCCCTACTACTTGTATCAGTGGGAGGAATAATTCCTTGTATCAGTGGTTGGAATAGTGCCTTGTATCAGTGGGAGGAATAGTGCCCCATCATTGGAATCAGTGGGAGGAATAGTGCCTTGTATCTGTGGGAGGAATAGTGCCCCATCATTGAAATCAGTGGGAGAAATAGTGCCTTGTATCAGTGGGAGGAATAGTGCCCGATCATTGGAATCAGTGAGAGGAATAGTGCTTTGTATCAGTGGGAGGAATAGTGCCCCATCATTGGAATCAGTGGGAGGAATAGTGCCCCATCATTGGTATCAGTGGGAGGAATAGTGCCCCATCATTGGTATCAGTGGGAGGAATAGTGCCCCATCATTGGAATCAGTGAGAGGAATAGTGCCTTGTATCAATGGGAGGAAAAGTGCCTTGTATCGGTGGGAGAAATAGTGCCCCATCATTGGAATCAGTGGAAGGAACAGTGCCACATCATTGGTGTCAGTGGGAGGAATAGTGCTCCATCATTGGTATCGGTGGGAGGAATAGTGCCCCATCATTGGAATCAGTGAGAGGAATAGTGCCTTGTATCAGTGGGAGGAATAGTGCCTCATCATTGGAATCAGTGGGAGGAATAGTGCCCCATCATTGGAATCAGTGGAAGGAATAGTGTCCCATCATTGGAATCAGTGGGAGGAATAGTGCCCCATCATTGGTATCAGTGGGAGGAATAGTGCCCCATCATTGTAATCAGTGGGAGGAATAGCGCCCCATCACTGGTGCTAATGGGAGAAATAGTGCCCCATCATTGGTATTAGTTGGAGGAACAATGTCTGATATCTATAGGAGGAAAAGTACCCTGAGGGCCAGCTAAAAGCAAGCAAAGAGCCACATCGGGACCCTGGGCTGCAGTTTGTAGACCACTGCTGTAGATTAACTGACAAAGAAAACTCTTGGTTCTCCTAAGAGAATCCTCCTTGTTTCCTGTCCTGGAGACACCCAAGGCATTGCTGTAAGCCTAATTTTCTGCTTCCCTTCCTTGCAAAGGTTTAGCTTAGCGGGCTGGTGATAGTGTCAACGGCATCCTAGTAGACTCTCTATAGGTTTATATGGGGAATGTACTCCTAAGAAGGAACAGTTCAGCTCAACGCGCTGGACTATCACCAGGAGGAAAAATTCAACTGGGCAAAAGAGCAATAATAAACAAGAGGATCTAAAGCTGGACACACACTATTCAAATTTTGGTGGGTTCCTGATGAACTGGCCAAAATTCGCTTAGTGGGTGGTCCTGTACCTTTCAACATTCTTTGATTGAAAAATCAACATAGTTGGGCAGAAAATGTATGGCTGTTTATGGCTGTTTGGGTATTCTGAAGGGGATCAGGGGGATTCGTCCATTTGCTTTGTATAACATTGATAGAGGGATCTGATTTTTTTTCGTTCAGACTGATAGTGTGTGGTCATTTTAACACTACCCACCCTATTTAAAAGTAAAACAATGAGCTAGACTTCCAGGTATATCCTTTATTTATTATTGTAAAAGCTCATTGGCCAGTAATACAATACAGTGGAGTTTCTCCAGGAGCTATAGCATTCTAGTTGCCATGTCCCCCAACTATACACAGCTCTATGGTCAACCGTGGCTGCAGTTTAATTAGAGGAGAGCAGTAAAGACATTGGTACCCCAACTGAGGTTATGTTTTGTGGTTCCCTCTGGCCTCCTGCATGAGGTTGACCATAGAGGTGTGTTAAAATGTACCCACCTCAACAATAAACCTTAATATATTAAGTGTTCTAACACACATCCTGTCCAGCAATGAAGTTCCCTGTCATGTTCAGGCAAGGATAACAAAAACATAATGGTACAATTGTGTCTTTTGTTGGCTGCCTATGCACTCACAATTCTAGTCAATTCTTGTTAGTTGTTCCTGCATTACTGGCATGGATGGATGGATCGAAATTTGGCTGATTCAGCAGGAACTGGCTGAATTTTGACCTCTCTATGGGCAGGCTGGTTGCACCAGGGGCAGACTGACCATTCAGGGACTCGGGCACTGCCCGGGCCAGTGGGGGGCCCCATCTGGGTTGCCAACTTTAGTAAGTTCAGGGACAGTTTGTAAAAAATTTTGATTTCTGTGCAATTTGTTATTTTTACATTTGTCCCTGAATGTTCTACGGACATTCAGCATCTGTAAAAATCAGAGACTACAGTTGTTCCGCCTCTCTACTGCCCCCTCAGCCAATGGGAACACTCTGTACCCACCCCCTTATCAGCACGCCTTACTTGACTTTATCACAGGAGGTTTAGGGGTGAGGGGGGGTTAAACCCAGCCTGCACGGGAGGGCAGACTTCAGCCTAAGTTGGCAGAGCTGAGCAAAGTGTAGTCTTGTGCGTGGTGGGCAGGAGATGGGGGGAGAGGCTGGGTTCCCCCATAGTAAGGCTCCTGGGAGGAGAGGCTGGGTTCCACCATTGCACTCAGTGATAGTGGGCAAAGATATTTCTACTTTATCATTCAGAGGAGCAACTACAAGACCACTGGCTCTCCTACCTAAGACTTCTGTAGTGCTGGCACAAGTGCTAAGGGTATAAGGCAGAGCATCTCCAGTTATGTTCAACAGTTCAAAAAACTTGTTCTTGCAAGAGATCCGTTACTCTGATCATCCAGAATAGTATACAGTCTTATAGCCTTTTCAGGTTGACCTTTGAGGTATACACGTACCAAGCATATCTTTGCACAGGATTTGTTGCAGAATCCTTCTCCACAGACCTCTGTACATGTAGAGAACACTGAGGTGGTAGATGCTGCTTGATCTGGGCGCTCCCCACCTTGCTTTGCCTCAGGAAGATTGTTTGTGAGCGTAGTAGATTTATGCGAATATTGGTGAAGAGCTTGCACATGGTCATCACTGTCACACTCTATACATTTGATGATCACTTTACAGTCCTTTGCAAAGTGTTCTGTAGAGGCACAGCATTTGTAGCAAACCCCAAATTTCTTCAAAAGTTCCTTACATTCTTGGAGGGTTTTCTTTCTGAAGCCAATACATTTAAGTGGATATGGTTTGTTATGTATTGGACATTGGCGATTTGGGTCCTCAATTTTCTTGTTTTGATCAGTTTTTTCAAGAACTGTAGCAGGCGCAGGTAGAACATTAGCCCTTTTCACTAACACTGGACCTCTATGGTCTCTGTGCGACATACTTGTGTTCGTAGGTCTTGGAGAGAGTGTACTGAGAGGGTTACAGTCCCCATAGGAGAAACTTGGGTCATTCTTAGTGTCTGCAATTTTTTTGATGAACTTGCAGAAGTAGGAAAAAGGAGGAAAGGCAACTCTATGTTCTTCCTTATACTTTGATCCAAGCGCTGCCCATCTTTCTTGAATTCCATATGGTAGCTTGAGAACAATAGATTTAATGCCATGAGAGGTGTCAAGGTAACTGAGACAAGGTAAATTGATGTCAGCCTTAGCAAGTTGAAGCTCTAATAGAACATCGCTGAGATCTTCAAACTTTAGATTGTCGCTAGCAGAAATCCTTGGAAAGCTTTGCAACCTTTTGAATAAAGCATCTTCAATGGCCTCTGGGCTGCCAAAGGTATGTTCAAGTCTGCCCCAAGCAGCATTAAGGCCTGCAGCAGGATTGTCAGTATGAACTGCTTTGAGTCTCTTGATGAGTTCAGTAGACTGGGGACCTAGCCATCTGATGAGCAGATCTAATTCCTCTGTGACATTGATGTCTAGGTCACACATTGTGGCCTTAAAAGTGGATTTCCAGCCTCTGTAATTTTCAGTCTTGTTATCACACTTGGTAAGGCCTGCCTTAACAAGCTCTCTGCGGAGCATGAACTTAGCAAACTGTGACATGTCCGTGTTTTCAGATTTTGGGTGCATGACTGCAGGTGGAACAGAGTTGGTTGTGACAGTTGGTGGACTTACGTGGAGTGACTTGGGAACATATGTTGCTGCTAAGGCATTCAATGCTGGAACTGGCTTAAAGTCCATTGGCATGTTGCTTTGTAGAGTAGTGCGTTTGCTAGGAGGTACTCTGTTGGTGCCAAAGTAAGGTGGACGGTCTATTAAATACATACTAGTGTCTGTGGCTAGCTGAGATGCTGCAGTCTGATGTATTGGAGGATATAAGGGCAAATCGTCTTGAGGTACAGTAGGTGCAGAGAAGATACTTTGATAGATTACTTTGACTGCTGTGACAGGGAATTGACGTTCTGGAGAGGTGTGTGAAGAATCTGAGACATAAGATACAACTGAGTGTCTGGAACTGTTGTCTCTTTCGTTTTCACTAGCAGCTTGTTCTAAAACCCTTAACCTTGCAATGGCTGTGGCATGCTCACATTGTTTTTCCAAAACTTCAATTTCTGCCTTTTGGCGGGTGGCTTCAGGTTCTTTCTCTGCTTTCTGATGTGCGGCCTGAGCCTCCATTTCTGCTTTCTTTTGGGCAAAAGTTGCCTGAATTTTGGAAGCTTTGGCATCTTTCTCTGCTTTCTGATGTGTGGCCTGAGCCTCCATTTCTGCTTTCTTTTGGGCGAAAGCTGCCTGAATTTTAGAAGCTTCAGCATCAGCACAGGCTTTTATTAGTTGTTGACTGAGTGTAGGAGATCTTGATTGTAGGGATTTGGAAGATCTTGAGGAGCGTCTAGTAGATGCAGAGTGATAAGATCTAGATTCATGGAGCTGTGTTATTCTCACTTCTGCCTTTGTCATTGTTCACACCACTAAATTGTCTCTTTCAAGATTGAGCTCCTCAAAACCCATTAATTCTTCCACTGACCCTTGAGTGTTGTACTGCTTTAAGAGAGGAATATATTTAACACCTAGTCTTTGATAATTCTCATAAGCAACATTCAATTGCTGGATAGCGCCCTCTAGTTGTATTGGCTCATGAGATTGTTGGGAGAGAGCAGACATGCATTTAACAGTATTAGACCATAAGTCATTAATATTAGACAGCAGTTCTTCCTTGTCGGCATTAAGATTTTCTTGCACCTTCCAGGTTGGTTTTATTAAGTGTTTTTCTCTTTAGTCTGATTCAGGGTTTAATTCCTGATCTGGAAGAAGTTCTAATTCTGGTTGTGCATTAGTTTCCCCAGACTGTATATTACTTTCCTGAAACATCATGTTAGCAAGGAGAGGGGGTGACAGGAAAGTTATTTCAACCAACACAGAAATGTATCAGTTTTTCTGTGGGTGAGCTCAGGTTTCCTAGGCAATGGTTGCAGAAAAGTTTTCTTTCACTCTCTTGTAAGATTTCACAAAGCGATGTGCTAATGCATACAGATGCAGTGAATTAACTTGCAGTTGTATAACATTTATATCAATAATTTGTCCTGACACTGATGAGTGTTATGCTGGGATATACTTGCAGAAATGTACTGGCCTTTCTAGAGATGGCTGCACTGTCTGTTAGCTGCTATTTCCAGTGTCCATATAACATCTCACTGTGTATCCAAAGCTAGCAAGGATCCTATGAAGACATTTCACTGATCTTTTGACTGTTCTGTCTCTCCAATCTAAGCATTGAAAGTGTGATCTCTGCAATTTACAGTTGTGGTGAGATAGTGATAACTCCAATCTTATTTGAATAAACAGGCAATGACTCAATCCAGCTGATACCTTGTAGATCTTGTGGAGTTTATTCCATAAACTCAGAGAATCTTACAACAATGAACATCGGATAGGTCAAAAGATCATAATGTGATCTACTCCATAAGATATGAGGCTTGAAGCTGAGGTACATTACTGGGAAAATGAACAAAGGGGTGGAGCTATCTATACAGCATGAAGTAAATCAAAGGAAAGGGAGGAGCAGAGACAAAATACAAAGAACACTTAAAGGCATATGACAGTCATGTGAAACTTGACACAGCTTGTGTGTGTGTATATGTATACTGTATATGCAGTGTGTGTCTGTGTGTGTATGCATACTGTGTTTGTGTGTATGTGTATATGTATACTGTATATGCAGTGTGTGTCTGCGTGTGTATATATACTGTATGTGTGTGTATATGTATACTGTATATTCAGTGTGTGTCTGTATACTGTATATGTGTGTACATGTATACTGTATATGCAGTGTGTGTCTGCGTGTGTATATATACTGTATGTGTGTGTATATGTATACTGTATGTGTGTGTATATGTATACTGTATATTCAGTGTGTGTCTATATACTGTATATGTGTGTACATGTATACTGTATATGCAGTGTGTGTCTGTGTGTATATATACTGTATATGTATGTATATGTATACTGTATATGCAGTGTGTGTCTGTGTGTATATATACTGTATATGTATGTATATGTATACTGTATATGCAGTGTGTGTCTGTATATATATATATATACTGTATATGTATGTATATGTATACTGTATATGCAGTGTGTGTCTGTATATATATATACTGTATATGTATGTATATGTATACTGTATATGCAGTGTGTGTCTGTATATATACTGTATATGTATGTATATGTATACTGTATATGCAGTGTGTGTCTGTGTATGTATAAAGTGGAATTCTGGGGACTCTGATGTAGGGGGACTCTGCGGACTGTGATGTATAGGGAAAATTCTGAGAACTTTGATGTACGGGAGGACTCTGATGTGAGCATGGCACTCATCCTGACTGCTGCACTCTATATGTTGTTCTGTTTGTTACTTACTCCTGACCCCAGCACTCTATAAATTATACTGTACATAGAACTGATGAAGTCCTTCTGTAAGGTAGACTCAGCAAGACAGAAAAATCCTTTTTTTGTGCATAAAAACATACCATGGAAATATTTATTATAAAAACAAATGATCCTTTGAGATTTGTCTGTGAGACTGTCAGTTGTCATACAGTAATTAGTATTTTGTGGATAAAAGGCCTGTGGTATATATGTTCAGTGTGTACAGTAAACAGATTCTGTTTAGTCCTCCTTTAAGATTCTCCCATTGACCATGCCCATTGTTCGCCATGGTGCTCTATGCATACCGCAGGCACCATCTCCTTGGTAGGGGCCCCAGAGCAGTACTTTTCCCAGGGGTCCATGATGCTGTTAAGGTGGCAATGCCCATGAGAGGTTCCTGGTCCTTTTATTGAGTTGCCAGGTTTAAGTCTCCTGCCACTCTGTATGTCACCAAGCTTGGTGCCCCTCCTTGCAGGCCTGCTGCATTAATGTTGCTTCACAAGAATGGCTGCTGCATGGCAGCCATCTTTAAAACTGGGGCCCCATGATCTCCTATTGTCTGAGGGCCCCATGAGTTGACAGTCCGCCCCTGGGCTGTACTGAATTTGATTAATCGATCAACTTCACTACGAAGCAGCCTGTCAGTTTTTTTGGTGCAGTTCCTGCCAGTAGCTATAGCAGCCAGCAGTGATCATGGTATTCTGATGGCGGAGAAACCTCCCGCTTCACTATTGTATTCTGATGACAGGAGGTTCCTCATTTGACTGTGCTGATGGAGGAATTGAGCAATTTTCTTTCCTTCAACTGGTGCATCAAAAATGATTCCGCAGTCATATTTAGTGGGCATTACTGCCTATCAAATGGGACCTATTACATTTTTTTTATTGTGGCATGGTGGTGCGGGCTTTCAGCAGAAAAAACAGGTGGGGAGGAGGTGACAAATCTCTTCACCATTGTCAAATGCCCTATGAAGAGTGATCCATCACTAATCACTCTTTGGAGGGCAACACGAACTCTTACCGTGTTCCACTGGCAAGGGAAGGAAGCCCTTACATTTGGAACAGTAGTTCTGGATCATTAACACTCCTTTCACACTGCTCAGTTGAAAAAAACACATCAGAAACGCATGTGCATTTTTGTCACGTTGCGTTTTTGATGCATTTGTATTGCATTTACCCCCCTATCTCTGGACTGACCAAAGCACTTCCTACAGGTACACTGCATTTTTTGATGCATTCTTTGGCGCATTTTTGCTGCGTTTTACATTCATTTCAATGGAGAGGTGCATTTTTGCTGCATTTTTTGGTCCTGTCCAAACATGCACTAAAAATGCAGCCAGCAGGATTTTAAAAATGCAACTGAAATGCAACAGACCAATTTGATGAGTTCCATAGGATTTAAAGGGATGCATTTTTAATGCATTTTTCTTCTGCTTTTTTTTAACTGAACAAAAATTGAACAGTTTGAATGCAGCCTAATATGTCTTAATTGATTTCACAAATATATTGCACCATATATTAGTTAATTTGGTCAATACCATTCAGATATTGCCCTACATTTGAATCCCTCACAACATTATTAACAAAAATACATTTTCAAACAGAAACCTGCAACCATGAGTGACGGTGAGATGGCTGTATTCGGCGATGCTGCCCAGTTCCTCCGTAAGTCTGAAAAAGAAAGACTGGAAGCCCAGAACAAGCCTTTCGATGCCAAGAACACCTGCTACATAGATGACCAAAAGGAACTCTACGTGAAGGGCATGGTCACTGCTCGGGATGAAGAAAAAGTCACCGTAAACACTGACGATGGCAGGGTAACTATTATAGCATATTTTTCATAATAAATCACCTAAACACCATTAGAAAACAATATATCAAACATATAATTTTGCATTCCAGACTGTATCAGTCAAAGACAGTCAAGTATACCCCCAGAATCCTCCCAAGTTCGATAAAATTGAAGACATGGCGATGATGACTCACCTGAATGAGGCTTCTGTGCTGTACAACCTCAAAGAGCGTTACGCAGCCTGGATGATCTACGTAAGTCCCAAAATCTTTGTGTTAAGCCTGAAATAAAAAGACTGGTGGTAATATAAAATGTAGATACCAGTCCTATTAATGCATGCTTTCTTTTATAGTAAAAAATTGTATTCTTAGTTAAAAATCTTTTGAATTTTTTTGTATGCATCAGTTGATGAATGGCAACCAAACCTACCCCGTAAAATAACAGCTTTAATCTGAAAGTCTGAATTTGGTTGCTGAATGTAAAGAAAAACCAAGAGGTCTCGGTACTCAGCTTAAAAACCCAACCTGCTGTGTAAATTGTCAATAGGTGGGGGGTCCTTAACAAATTCCATACCGGGCATTTTACCCCCTTCCTGCCCATGCCATTTTTCAGGTTTCAGCGCTCTCACACTTTGAATGACAATTACACGGTCATACAACATTGTACCCAAACTAAAATTTTATCATTTTCTTCACACAACTAGAGCTTTCTTTTGGTGGTATTTAATCACCGCCGGGGTTTTTATTTTTTGCTAAATTAACAAAAAAAGACCAAAAATTTTGAAAAAAAAACACGTTTTTCTTTGTTTCTGTTATAAAAGTTTGTAAATAAATAATTGTTCTTCATAAATTTAGGCCAAGATGGATTCTACTACATGTCTTTGTTGAAAATAACCCAAATTAGGATGTATTTTTTAGTTTGTAGGAAAGTTATAGAGTTCACAAACTATGGTATAGATCTGAATATTGATCAATCCTGAAGTACTGACGGCCAATCTAATTTCTTGAGGTCCAAGAATGTCAGAACAGTACAGATATCCCCCAAATGACCCCTTTTTGCAAAAGTAGACAGTCCGACGTACTTCATAAGAGGCATGGCGAGTTTTTTGAAGTTGTATTTTTTTTGTCATAATTTTTCGGAAAATGAAAAAATAAAAAAAATGATTTTCACTATTTGTTTTTTTACATACTGTCACCAGTGCAGTACAGCATCATCATATAACTGGCATGGTGGTGATCAGGGACACTGACTGGTGACAGTGTGAAAAAAAAAATATATATATATTTTTTTATTTTTATTATTTTAAATTTTTTATTACATTTTTTTTCTTTTTTTTTAAGATTTTTTTTCATATTTCACTATGACCAAAGTAGTACAATGATACCATAGTAACATTGTACTACTTTGGGGAAGTGATCATTTTTTTTTTATTTTTTTTTTACACAATTTGCTTATAGCAAAGAATTACTTTGCTATAAGCAAGCATTTACCTGAATGACATCGATTCATTCAGGGTTTTTTTTTTGTTTTGTTTTTTTTTTTTGTGCTTAGCTGTTATTTGGCCACAGCTAATCACATGACATGTGCATGTGATTAGCTGTGACCATTCACAGCTAGACACTAGTATACAATGGATGGCATGAATGAAGCCATCCATTGTATACAACTGTCATGTGACCTGCTGTGATTGGTCACAGCAGGTCACATGGTACCGGCAACGGGGCCGATACTCAGATCTGTCATCGGCCGTGTCCGAGGTACACGGCTGGTGACAGATCGCGCCGCTGCGTGGCTCTGCAAGCGCGCGAACTGCGCATGTGCGGGAGTACGCCATATGGCGGCCTCCCGGAAAGCTAGTGCATTTTTACGGACGCCATGCGGCTATTGGCCGGGCGTCAAATGGTTAATGTTGCAAAAAAGCTCTCTCCAGAGCAGCCTGATGATGGGTTATTTGACATGCCAGGCAATAGATTTTATATTTTTAGGTAAAATCTTGAGTTGTTTCACTAACATCCCATACATTATAACACATTACAGACATATTCTGGACTTTTCTGCGTCACTGTCAACCCCTACAAGTGGCTGCCAGTGTATGACCCTAAGGTGGTTGCCGGCTACAGAGGCAAGAAGCGTATGGAAGCCCCACCACACATCTTCTCCATCTCTGATAACGCTTATCAGTACATGCTTACAGGTACCTAAGCTTATTCTGAATGTTTGTTTGATATGTTCAAGAGCCACATACATGGTTTAAATCCACATTTGCATTTGTCAGATCGTGAAAATCAATCTGTCCTGATTACTGGTGAATCTGGTGCTGGAAAGACTGTCAACACCAAGCGTGTCATTCAGTACTTTGCAACAATTGCAGCTCTTGGTGACTCCGGTAAGAAGAAGGAGATGAGCAACAGCATGCAGGTGCGTACTCAAGTTATAACTTTTAATAAAAAAAAAAAATAGATCTTGGAAAAGGAGTTGGTTAGCTATGCAAATGCACTCAATGCCAAGCGGCAGTATAAAGATAAAATGAAAACACATGTAAGTATAATATTATCCTACATAAATCACTAAGGTCTTGAGTATGGAATACACTTTTGGGTAATATACTTATAAGGACATAAAAGATTTATAGAGGGTACAAAGCCAATATAAACTAAATAGATGGCAGGTCTCCCTTATATGAAAAGTAGAAAAAAAAATGAATTTGTCCCATTTGGAAAAAAGGCAAGTTAGAGGTAATTGATAATTACTACATATATACAAAGTCAATGTAAGTAAACTGTGAAATTACTATTTTCTACAAAGAAAAGAAAAAGGGGAAAATAGCTGCATATCAGCAAAATAATATTTTACCATTAGTTTAGGAAGAGTTTTTTAAGGTCACGTGGTCAGGTTGTGGAATACTCCTAGCATGTTATATCCTCTTGTGGGAATACAAACTAAAGTCATAATATACATAATAAAAATTCTAGGTGCTTCTTTTGCATACCTGTTGACTATATGACATCATAAATATGTGTTAACAAAGTTATGTAATTTGGGAGATTCATTGAGTGTCAGCGCACATAGATTTATGAAAGCCAAGTACGACAACAAATATAACTTCGCTCTGATTACAGTCCTGTCCTTCACAGTTAATGTGTTCATTGCAGCGTTCAAGAAATATGATACAGGCCAATACTGTATTGGTATGTGACTGTAAAACTGCTAATGTAATTAGGATATTATTTACTACATAAAAAGCTGCTTGCTCAGACCTGCTTAAGCCCCAGGTGACATATATGCGGCCGTGCATGCCACGTTTTGCGTGGGCACGAGAGCCCATTCATTTGAATGGACTCCCGTGCCCCGTAGAGAAGAAGTCCCTGCATGTCTTCCAAAAATGCAGCCCGCACGGGCACCTCGGTTCCCAGTACGGTTGCATTTTCCAGTACGGGCAACGTGCTATTAGAACTAATAGCACCAGCCCGCGGATCCACATTTCTCTGTGCGGGTGGTGCGGCTGCACGGAGTTTCGTGCTGATCCGCAGTGGCACCACCCGCACAGATGTGAACCTAGCCTTAAGGGCCTTGTACTTGTATAACCAATGCACCACAGTGGAACATGTAGTAGCTACTAATATGACTTCCATTTTTCTGATTTTTTTCCCTTCTTGCTTGTTCTTAATACTCTTACCTGTTTTACTTGTCCTGCTGAATCATTCTATATCTTTATCTTTAGGGTACTCTGGAAGATCAGATCATCCAGGCTAACCCTCTACTGGAAGCCTTCGGTAATGCCAAGACTTTGAGAAATGACAACTCCTCTCGTTTTGTAGGTATTCAAGAGATCTATAGGTTCATTAGTTACTAATTTCTGGGATCTCAGATAAATCTAGGATACTACATGAATGCCTTTCTAATCGTTTCTTCTCATGTTTAGGGTAAATTCATCAGAATCCACTTTGGTACCACTGGAAAACTGTCTTCAGCTGATATCGAAACATGTAAGAACGAAACCCTCTAAGTTTTTCTCATTTTGTAGTTTCTCACATATGTTCATTTAACTACTACTATGCAATTTTATAGATCTGCTGGAGAAGTCCAGAGTAACATTTCAGTTGTCAGCTGAAAGAAGCTATCACATCTTCTACCAGATCTTGACAAACAAGAAACCCGAGGTTGTAGGTATGCTCATATTTTCTCTCACATGAAGAGCACAGAAATGAGACCTGTAAACCATAAGCACATGTAATTATAATGTAGTCCTTAACATTTTTTACAATGTTTGTGTTCAGAGATGCTTCTTGTGACCACTAACCCATACGACTACCCCTCAATCAGCCAAGGTGAAATCGTTGTGAAGAGTATCAATGATGAAGAGGAATTGATTGCCACAGATGTAAGTAGTTGAAATCTTGAATAGAAAAAACTTTTTTCAGTTTTCTTAAATTTCTGCAGGTTTATGAAGGTGCTAAAAAGGCAGCGAATAACCAGAGCTATTTTTCCAACAGACTGCTATTGACATCCTGGGATTCACCCCAGAAGAAAAGATCAGCATCTACAAGCTGACTGGTGCTGTCATGCATCACGGCAATATGAAGTTCAAGCAGAAGCAGAGGGAGGAGCAGGCCGAGCCAGACGGAACTGAGGGTTTGTCTTTGGTTTTTCAATTTATTTTATGAATTTTTTTTCCATCTATCCCATTTTAGGATTTAGTTCATACTATATGTCTTATCTGCAGTTGCTGACAAGATTGCTTATTTGATGGGCCTGAACTCCGCTGATTTGCTGAAGGCTCTGTGCTACCCCAGAGTAAAGGTCGGCAATGAGTTTGTCACCAAGGGACAAACTGTGCCTCAGGTAAGATAAAAACAAGAAACAAAATATCCACATAATCAAAGAAAACTACGTTTTTATATTATATTTACAAATGGCTTTGCTCTCCTCCTTAGGTTAACAACTCTGTTGGTGCTCTTACTAAGTCAGTCTTTGAGAAACTCTTCTTGTGGATGGTCACCCGTATCAACCAGCAGCTCGACACCAAGCAGCCAAGACAGTTCTTTATTGGTGTGCTGGATATTGCTGGATTTGAAATCTTTGATGTAAGTTCTTCAACAGTTCTAGCTTTGTATGCCTTTCAAAGCAACGACCTGTTCTCATTTCTTTCTTTTACATACAGTACAACAGCTTGGAACAGCTCTGTATCAACTTCACCAATGAGAAGTTGCAGCAGTTCTTCAACCACCACATGTTTGTCCTTGAGCAAGAAGAATACAAGAAGGAAGGTATTGACTGGGAGTTCATTGACTTTGGTATGGACTTGGCTGCCTGCATTGAGCTTATTGAGAAGGTAATTTCACATTTGTAAATGTTATTATGAAACAAAAATTGTAGAATTATGTGTTGTTACAGAGTAACACCTATTGTTTGTTATCAGCCTATGGGCATCTTCTCCATCCTTGAAGAGGAGTGCATGTTCCCCAAGGCCACTGACACATCCTTCAAGAACAAGCTGTATGAGCAGCATCTTGGCAAGTGCAAGAACTTTGAGAAGCCCAAACCTGGCAAAGGAAAAGCTGAGGCTCATTTCTCCCTTGTACACTATGCTGGTACTGTGGATTACAACATCAGCGGCTGGCTGGACAAGAATAAGGATCCACTGAATGAATCTGTTATCCAGCTGTACCAGAAATCTTCAATGAAACTGCTGTCCTTCCTGTACTCCAGCTACAATGCTACTGATGGTGAGTAGCTTGCCTGTTCCTTTCTTATTTTAATTTTTTTTTTTTTACTTTTACATTTAGATTAAGATCTGTGATGACTCTCCCATTATGTTTTATTAACAGATGCTGGCAGCGGTGGTAAAGGTGGAAAGAAGAAGAAGGGATCCTCCTTCCAGACTGTGTCTGCTCTGTTTAGAGTTAGTATGACCTTTTAATCTGCATGAAGTCTTACATCATCTCTACCATAGCTATATTATTCTAACATGTACCGTATTTTCCGGCGTATAAGACGACTGGGCGTATAAGACGACCCCCTACTTTTCCTGTTAAAATACAGGGTTTGGGCTATACTCGCCGTATAAGACTACCCCTCTTCCAACACACACCAAATAAAAATTAAAAAACATCAGATTTGATTTCAATATGGTAGGGTATTCCAATGATGGGGCACGATTCCTCGCTCTGACACCAATGATGGGGCACGATTCCTCGCTCTGACACCAATGATGGGGCACGATTCCTCGCTCTGACACCAATGATGGGGCACTATTCCTCCCACTGACACCAATGATGAGGCACTATTCCTCCCATTGACACCAATGATGGTGCCCCATCATTAGTGTCAGTGTGTGAGGAATAGTGTCCCATCATTAGTGTCAGTGGGAGGAATAGTGCCCCATCATTGGTGTCAGAGCGAGGAATCGTGCCCCATCATTGGTGTCAGAGCGAGGAATCGTGCCCCATCATTGGTGTCAGAGCAAAGAATCGTGCCCCATCATTGGTGTCAGAGTGAGGAATCGTGCCCCATCATTGGTGTCAGAGCGAGGAATTGTGCCCCATCATTGGTGTCAGTGGGAGGAATAGTGCCCCATCATTGGTATCAGGGGGAGGAATAGTGCCCCATCATTGGGATCAGGGGGAGGAATAGTGCCCCATCATTGGTGTCAGTGGGAGGGATAGTGCCCCATCATTGGTATCAGTGGGACTAATAGTGCCCCATCATTGGTGTCAGTGGGAGGAATAGTGTCCCATCATTGGTGTCAGTGGGAGGAATAGTGCCCCATCATTGGTGTCAGAGCGAGGAATCGTGCCCCATCATTGGTGTCAGAGCAAAGAATCGTGCCCCATCATTGGTGTCAGTGGGAGGAATAGTGCCCCATCATTGGTGTCAGAGCGAGGAATCGTGCCCCATCAATGGTGTCAGAGCGAAGAATCATGCCCCATCATTGGTGTCAGTGGGAGGAATAGCACCCCATCATTGGTGTCAGAGCAACGAATCGTGCCCCATCATTGGTGTCAGTGGAAGGAATAGCACCCCATCATTGGTGTCAGTGGGAAGATTCGTGCCCCATCATTGGTGTCAGTGGGAGGAATAGCACCCCATCATTGGTGTCAGTGGGAGGAATAGCGCCCCATCATTGGTCTCAGTGGGAGGAATAGCGCCCCATCATTGGTGTCAGTGGAAGGAATAGCGCCCCATCATTGGTGTCAGTGGGAGGAATAGTGTCCCATCATTGGTGTCAGAGCAACGAATCGTGCCCCATCATTGGTGTCAGTAGGAGGAATAGCACCCCATCATTGGTGTCAGTGGGAAGAATCGTGCCCCATCATTGGTGTCAGTGGGAGGAATAGCACCCCATCATTGGTGTCAGTGGGAGGAATAGCACCCCATCATTGGTGTCAGTGGGAGGAATAGCGCCCCATCATTGGTGTCAGTGGGAGGAATAGCGCCCCATCATTGGTGTCAGTGGGAGGAATAGTGCCCCATCATTGGTATCAGTGGGAGGAATAGTGCCCCATCATTGGTGTCAGTGGGAGGAATAGCGTCCCATCATTGGTGTCAGTGGGAGGAATAGCGTCCCAACATTGGTGTCAGTGGGAGGAATAGTACCCCATCAGTGGGGAGAGGAATAGTGCCCCATCATTGGTGTCAGTGGGAGGAATAGTGCCCCATCATTGGTGTCAGTGGGAGGAATAGTGCCCCATCATTGGTATCAGTGGGAGGAATAGTGCCCCATTATTGGTGTCAGTGGGAGGAATAGTGTCCCAACATTGGTGTCAGTGGGAGAAATAGTACCCCGTCAGTGGGGAGAGGAATAGTGCCCCATCGTTGGTGTCAGTGGGAGGAATAGTGCCCCATCATTGGTGTCAGTTGGAGGAATAGTGCCCCATCATTGGTGTCAGTGGGAGGAATAGTGCTCCATCATTGGTATCAGTGGGAGGAATAGTGCCCTATCATTGGTATCAGTGGGAGGAATAGTGCCCCATCGTTGGTGTCAGTGGGAGGAATAGTGCCCCATCGTTGGTGTCAGTGGGAGGAATAGTGCCCCATCATTGGTGTCAATGGCAGGAATAATGCCCATCATTAGTATCAGTGACACCAATGATGGGGCACTATTCCTCCCACTGACACCAATGACACTTGCTTACTCCTGTTCCAGTATGGTACTGCTGCAGCCAGCATATGTGGTTGCAGCAGCACCTCTGTACTGCACACTTACCGGCTTCTCCCTCACTCGATTTTCGCGGGTCGGCTCGGCTCCGCTTCCTCGCCCGTGATTGGCCACCTGTGTGCCTTTCCTGAGCTACAGTTCTGGCGGCCAATCACTGGTGAGGAGGCGGAGCCGAGCGGCAGGAGTGAGGGAGTGGCCCCTGTACTTAGTGTCCCTTCCGTCGGAAGGGGGGGACGGTGGCGGCACCGCGTCACCCCCCTAAAGAGTGCCGCCCTGACGTATACCGGGATATAAGACCACCCCCGACTTTTGAGAAGATTTTCAAGGGTCAAAAAGTCGTCTTATACGCCGGAAAATACGGTATGTAAATCTTCATTTATAATGTGTGTGTTATAGGAAAACTTGAGCAAGCTGATGACCAACTTGAAAAGCACTCACCCTCATTTTGTGCGTTGTCTGATCCCCAATGAGACTAAAACTCCAGGTACAATTTTATTATCCTTTTCATGCTGCAAGCACCAAACATTAAAAGGCACTATTGTTGTTGTGGTCACTGCTGACATTTAAGATATCTCTTTATTGATTGACAGGTATCATGGATAACCACCTAATCATTCACCAACTGAGATGTAATGGTGTATTGGAAGGTATCAGAATCTGTAGAAAGGGATTCCCCAGCAGAATTATTTATGGTGACTTTAAGCAACGGTAAATTTTCATGCACATTGTAAACATACTTGTATATCTTATAAAACTGTTGGATCATTAAGGGTGGATAATGCCATTAGATTTGGGAGTTAAATGGAAAGTTTTAGTTATTTAGATATATATCATTTATTATACACTTTGAGAATGAACATTAACTATACCAAACTGTTCTTTTTACTAAAGTTACAAGGTCCTGAATGCCAGTGCAATCCCAGAGGGTCAGTTTATTGACAGCAAGAAGGCATCAGAGAAACTCTTGGGCTCTATTGATGTTGACCACACTCAGTACAAATTTGGCCACACCAAGGTTTGGAAGTAGCCACTCCAAGAAAATGGTAGATCAAACAGTTTAAAATTTTTTTTATTTAAAATGAGTATTTTTTTTCTAAAGGTATTCTTCAAAGCTGGTCTCCTGGGTACCCTGGAAGAGATGAGAGATGAAAAGTTGGCAGAACTTATCACTCATACTCAGGCCCTCTGTAGAGGATTCTTGATGAGAGTTGAATTCAAGAAGATGACGGAAAGAAGGTAACATTTATCATGTACTTCATTGAATGCAGCACCGATCCACCTTCATTAGGAATGCAAAAAAACAACTGGAAATTATAACTATTTCCTAAACAGGGAAGCCATCTTTGTCATCCAGTACAATGTCAGATCATTCATGAATGTCAAACACTGGCCATGGATGAAACTGTACTTCAAGATTAAGCCTCTCCTGAAGAGTGCAGAAACTGAGAAGGAGATGGCAAATATGAAAGAGGAGTTTGGAAAGACCCAGGAAGCTCTGGTCAAGGCAGAGTCCAAGAAGAAAGAGCTAGAGGAGAAAATGATTGCCCTGTTGCAGGAGAAGAATGACTTAATGCTCCAAGTCCAATCGGTAGGTAGAATTACATAGCAACAAACTGTTTCTAGAAACAGAATTTCTAGTTATATCTAATTGGTGTCCATCCAAAAATTCCCAGTTGCATAAAAGAAAATTATTTTCAACAGGAATCTGAGACTCTGGTTGATGCTGAGGAGAGATGTGAAGGTCTCATCAAGAATAAGATTCAACTGGAATCAAAGGTCAAGGAGCTCAATGAAAGACTTGAAGATGAAGAAGAAAGCAATGCTGAACTGACAGCTAAGAAAAGGAAACTAGAAGATGAATGCTCAGAGCTGAAGAAAGATATCGATGACCTGGAACTCACTCTGGCAAAAGTAGAAAAAGAAAAACATGCAACAGAAAATAAGGTATAAGCAACAAGAAAAGCAAAGTCCACTTTCTAATACAAATACACAAATACAAAGTCCACTTCCTAATACTGTAGAATGGTGTATGTTAATCTTTGTTCTCTTACTTACAGGTTAAAAATCTTACTGAAGAATTGGCATCTCTTGATGAAAATGTCTCCAAACTCACCAAGGAAAAGAAAGCTCTTCAGGAGGCTCATCAGCAAACTCTTGATGACCTTCAAGCTGAGGAAGACAAAGTCAGCTCCTTGACCAAAGCAAAGACAAAGCTGGAACAGCAAGTGGATGATGTGAGTTAAAATAGGATTTCTAATACTAATCTGCTGTGTATTTAAAAAGAGCCAATTTATTCAAATAAATGAATTTACCTCCAGCTGGAAGGTTCTCTGGAACAAGAGAAGAAACTCCGTCTTGAGCTGGAAAGGGCCAAGAGGAAGCTGGAAGGTGACCTGAAACTGTCCCAGGAAACTGTCATGGATCTTGAAAATGATAAGCAGCAAACTGATGAAAAACTGAAAAAGTAAGGATTGCTCTCCATTTTTTAAAAGGAAAGACTGAAAATTAAGGCAACATTTGAAACTTGTATTAACCTTAATTCACAGGAAAGACTTTGAAATCAGCCAACTCCAGGCAAAGATTGAGGATGAACAATCCCTTGGATCTCAACTGCAGAAGAAGATAAAGGAACTGCAGGTAAAACAATGGATTACAGGATCCTAATATCATACAGATTTATTTATCAATATGTAGCTATGATTATTACAATCCCTATAATAATAACCTGCTCTATTTAGGCTCGCATGGAAGAACTTGAGGAGGAAATTGAAGCTGAGAGGGCAGCACGTGCCAAAGTTGAGAAACAGAGAGCAGATCTCTCCAGAGAACTTGAAGAAATCAGTGAAAGACTTGAGGAAGCTGGCGGTGCAACATCTGCCCAGATTGAGCTGAACAAGAAACGTGAAGCTGAATTCCAGAAACTGAAACATGACCTGGAAGAAGCTACACTTCAACATGAAGCCACTGCTGCAGCTCTGCGCAAGAAGCATGCTGACAGTGTTACTGAGCTTGGAGAACAGATTGACAACCTGCAGCGTGTTAAGCAGAAGCTGGAGAAAGAGAAGAGTGAGCTGAAGATGGAGATTGATGACCTCGCCAGCAACTTGGAGAGCATCTCTAAAGCTAAGGTAGGTCATTTTTCCAAAATATATGTTTCATAATGCTTTTTTAATCCTTATTCTGGAATGAAAACAATGATTTTACCATTGTTCTTGTTCTTGCAGGCCAACCTTGAGAAAGTTAACCGTGTGCTTGAGGACCAACTGAGTGAAGTTAAGTCTAAGGACGATGAACATCTGCGCTTACTTAATGACCTAACTACCCAGAAGGCTCGTCTGCAGACTGAGTCTGGTAGGTTAATTACTGTAATCATGTAATAGAAGTAATAAATGTCACAATATAATTAGGTGTAGCCTCTGGATATACTGTATAAAATAGAAGCCAATAAAATAATTTAGAAAACCAATGGTATAGTAAGAGTATTTAGAAGAGTGAAGAAATACTACATGCACTATGATGTGTCTATTAAATGTAGTGTTTTTCCATGCTATGTAATATTTTTCTCAAATGATTCTAGGTGAGCTGTCTCGCCAGCTTGAAGAGAAGGAATCTCTGATTTCTCAGCTTTCCAGAGGCAAACAGGGTTTCACTCAGCAGGTTGAGGAACTCAAGAGACAGCTTGAAGAGGAAACAAAGGTAACGCTGTAATGTTAAGTTAAATGAAAACTACTGAAATAATAAATTTCTTACAATACCATTACATGCATTTCACACAATTCTCATCTGCATATTCCAGGCCAAGAATGCCCTTGCCCATGCCCTGCAGTCTGCTCGCCATGACAATGACTTGCTCCGTGAGCAATATGAGGAGGAACAGGAAGCCAAGGCTGAGCTTCAACGTTCTCTGTCCAAGGCTAATGGTGAAGTTGCTCAGTGGAGGACCAAATATGAAACGGATGCCATTCAGCGCACAGAGGAGCTGGAGGAGGCCAAGTAAGTTGAAACTCAGAAGATTTGTTTAAATTTCAATATTTTAATTGATTTTATAATAGAAAAATACTCTTATTGTACGATTACATAATATTGTTTTTTATTTTCTTTACAGGAAAAAGCTGGTTCAGCGTTTGCAGGATGCTGAGGAGCAGGTTGAGGCTGTGAACTCTAAGTGTGCGTCCCTGGAAAAGACCAAGCAGAGGTTGCAGTCTGAGGTTGAAGACCTCATGGTTGATGTGGAGAGAGCAAATAGTGCAGCAGCTTCTCTTGACAAGAAACAGAGGAACTTTGACAAGGTCAACATGCAGAAATTATACCTCTGTAATAACTTTCAATTATTTGAATACATATTCTAATCATGTCCATGATTTCAGGTCCTGGCAGAATGGAAGCAGAAGTTTGAGGAGGGTCAGGCTGAACTAGAGGCTGCTCAGAAAGAGGCTCGTAGCCTGAGCACTGAGATCTTCAAGATGAAGAATGCTTATGAAGAGGCTCTGGAACAAGCTGAAACCCTGAAACGCGAGAACAAGAACTTGCAACGTATGTGATTTCATATATTTAAAATTTGCTTACTTATTTCTATCATTTTTAATTGATGAGACTGGCATGTGCACCAAATAATTAAGTGTAACATTTGTTTGACCATCTCTTCATCAGAGGAGATCTCAGATCTGACTGAACAGATTGGTGAGACTGGAAAGTCCATTAATGAACTTGAGAAGGCCAAGAAGCAGGTTGAACAGGAAAAGAGTGACCTTCAGGCTGCTCTGGAGGAAGCTGAGGTACACAACTATAACTAGAAAAATACACACGATACTATGGATTGGCTTAATTTTGGCATTACGTTTCTGAATGCCAGTCTAACAACTTAATTTTCCATATTGTGTTCCTTTTTTAAAGGGATCATTGGAACATGAAGAAGCCAAGATCCTCCGTGTTCAGCTTGAGCTGAACCAGATCAAATCTGAGGTGGACAGGAAGATTGCAGAGAAGGATGAGGAGATTGAACAGCTGAAGAGAAATAGCCAGAGAGCCATCGACACCATGCAGAGCACTTTGGACTCTGAAATCAGGAGCAGAAATGATGCTCTGAGACTGAAAAAGAAGATGGAAGGAGATCTGAATGAACTTGAGATCCAACTTAGCCATGCCAACCGCCAGGCTGCAGAGGCACAGAAACAGCTCAGAAATGTGCAAGGACAACTGAAGGTATCTCTAAAAAGCACACATAATCATACAAAATACAAAACTCTAGTCTCATTCTATTGAAAGTAGTCAGATTGTTGGTTTACGACCACACACTCTTTGTCATCTAGGATGCCCAGCTACAGTTAGATGATGCTGTGAGGGGACAGGAAGACCTGAAGGAACAGGTTGCTGTGATTGAACGCAGAAGCAATTTGCAACAAGCTGAGATTGAGGAGTCCAGGTCTGCTCTGGAACAGACAGAGAGATCTCGCAAGATGGCAGAACAGGAACTTCTGGATGCCAGTGAACGTCTGCAGCTCCTGCACTCACAGGTAGGATTTACTACTAAATACTATTAGATTTAGCAATAAATGTTACCTTGTTTCATGAAATGCAAAATAATGCCCCAAATATTTGTCTTTCTAGAACACCAGCCTGCTCAACAGCAAGAAGAAATTAGAAAGTGACTTTGCACAGCTGCAGAATGAAATGGAAGAATCTGTTCAGGAAGCCAGAAATGCTGAAGACAAAGCCAAAAAGGCCATCACTGATGTACACATCCATTCTTGCACAAACTCATAGCATAGATCACACTAAGTCAATATTCCCACTGACGGTTTTTCCATACTACTCAAGGCTGCTCTGATGGCAGAAGAGCTGAAGAAGGAGCAGGACACCAGTGCCCATCTGGAGAGAATGAAGAAGAACCTTGAACAGACTGTAAAGGACCTGCAGCACCGTCTGGATGAAGCCGAACAGCTGGCACTGAAGGGTGGCAAGAAGCAGCTCCAGAAACTGGAAGCCAGAGTAAGTATATTAAATATTAATGTGGTAAAGATTGGGGGATAAATAAAAAAATTCCACCAATATATTTTCTAAAAATGTTCCTGACAGGTGCGTGAACTGGAGAGTGAGCTGGACAATGAGCAGAAACGTGGAGTTGAGTCCGTTAAAGGAGTTCGCAAATATGAAAGGAGGGTTAAGGAACTGACCTACCAGGTAAAGTACCTTAGCACATATACTAACTTGGGTTAAAGCATTTTGTTACAAACATGATACTTGCATTCTGAATGCTCTATATTATCTTTCTTTTGCAGACTGAGGAAGATAGGAAAAACATCCTGAGATTGCAGGATCTGGTAGACAAGCTGCAGCTGAAGGTCAAGGCCTATAAGAGACAGTCTGAGGAATCTGTAAGTGGAAACTTAATTTCTTGTAGAAAAACTTATTTTTAGAAGCCTTTTCTTCATAAACTAGCAAGCAAGTTAGACTTTAGACCAAATTTCCAATACAATTTGCAATATGACAATTGATTAACCCTGCTCTTCAGGAGGAACAAGCCAATGCTCACCTGAGCCGCGTCAGGAAGGTCCAGCATGAGCTTGAAGAGGCTGAAGAGAGAGCCGATATTGCTGAGTCCCAGGTCAACAAGCTCAGGGCCAAAAGCCGTGACGTTGGAGGAAAGGTATAACACCATTTGTCAATGTTATGTCACTTAAATTTCTTCCTAAAATTACTTATTTTGCCTTACATTTTTTTTTCTTTTTTGCAGAAGGATAGTGAAGAGTAAATATTTCTGAATGTTTATAGAAAAATGAACAGTATTTAAATGATCTTGTGTTAATAGTTAAATAAATTATTTAGGTTCTTTAAATATGTTTTTTACCCTACTAACACAATATTCATGCAATGGTTTCCACTGTAAAGCTGAACTAGGTAGATATATACACAGAAATGAATGAAGCTATGAATTAATTAAAAGATAATAAAGTGTATTTATGTAGCTCCTCTAATTATCTGAGTATGGCTTATTATTAGCATTATATAGTTCCTTGTACAGCAGCACTCCTACTGGAAGAGGGATGGACAGTGCTAGCAGCCAAATAGTAGGCACAAAAGCTGACAGGAGGAGAGATCAGTGTGAGCAATTGGGTAAACTGCTGCTACTCCCTCTCTGTCCTGTCCTAGGCTGGTGGTAGGGAATAGGTGGTGACCTAGCATTCTTGCTTAACTGCAGCAGTGAAAAGTCACCAGCCTGGTTGTGCATTCTGGTGGGGTTCTGTAAATCTCAGGACTAGATTGACAAAAATGTGTTTATGAAAAATCAGCAAATTGGTTCAACGAAGGAACATGGAAAGGGAGCATCCTTTTAGGAACCCTACTGATATACAGAAGTCTAGAATGTGTGTGTTTAAGGGTGGTTCCACACTACATAAATGTTGAAAAATGTATATTTAACCAACAAACCAAGATCTTGATAAGCGGCCTATTTACACCCAATGGAACTACTGATGCAATGATGTATATTTGTTGATCAGTGTATTCAATAAGCACTGTGGGAAGTCTCTTTATGAATATCCATAAAAACATACTTGCCTATATCTATAAATATGGGTCATTATGCCATTTTAGCATCTGATAAAAAATGTAGAAGCAAAATTTAAAATGGCTCCCTTCCCATAACAAACAAAATGAAATGTATCAAACACATTGGGGTACATTATTAGGAAACCAGTAAATGTGACAGCCAATGTAACATTCACTACAGGTACTGTAAATCATATGACTCACTGTAATTTAAAACACATGCATCAGGAAGATACACCTATAGTGAATTTTTGGTGAATGCATACTTAGCAACATCTTTGTCCCAGTCTCTGGGACACTGTCACCACTGTCCATGGCCCATACTTGATATTTCCAACTTACATTATGCCCACTTTCTAGATGGCCCTGCCTAGATCATGTCCACTTTCTGTATGGTGCCACCCTTAATTATCTAGGGACCGCCGACTGTCACCTCTGTCCATAGCCCAAACTTGCTATTTCCACCTTCCAGGCAATCCCATACAGATTACACTCACTTTCCAGATGGCCCTGCCTAGATCATGCTTACTTTCTGGGTCATGCCAACTCTAATTATATAGAGACCATCCAATGTCACCAACTCCCATGGCCCACACTTGATACTTCCACCTTCCAGGCAGCCCACCATGATCACGCCCACTTCCCTGTTGGCCCTGGTTAGATCACTCCCAGTTTCTGGGTGGCCCCACTCCTAATTATGTAGGAACCACCTACTTGCATTTGTGATTCCCTCGGCTAATACGCCTTTTTGAGTTAATAAATGTAGAACTACCCTAAGACACAGCATTATTGGGACAGAGGACCAAGACGTGGAAATGCCCCGGAATATCCGGGACAGTTAGTATTTATGTGAATGTCATGCTCACTGCTTTATAAATATACCCCAATGTTGGGCTGTCATTTTTTTTTTACCAGTTAAATGCTATAAAAGTATACAAATGTAGTACTAGTCCTGAAGGAGCTTGGTAATTTGGGTTCTCTGTTCTGTGCCTCGACTCAACTTTAGCCCCTCTGACACACCAGGTCAAGCAAATAGATGCTGTAATACTGTTAAGAGCACAGAGATAGATATTTTGCACACCACTATCATTCAATAATTATAAATAGGCACCAGTCATGTACCTTGGTTGGAGACCGAGGTGATGAAAGGACTTCCCTTGTAGCTCTGGTCCGAGCACCCCTGAATGTGGTGATAGAAGTACAGGGCTCAAAGAAGCACAGGTGCCAGTAGCTTGGTAGCAGGTGATTGCCACAGTCAGAGACGTAGTCATGGTGAGTCGGGGTCATACACGGTGAGGCACCATCATGGTTGGGAAGCAGGCCTCTGAGGTCAGTACCAGGGAAGCAGGCAGAGAATAATCAGACACAACAAACACTTTTCTCATGCGCTAGGAAAAGACCCAGTAGACCCAATAGGAATGTTCTGGAATTTTCTGGAATATGCACTGCTTGCTGCCCTCAACAGACCGGGGTGGTCCAAATACACTGGATGCAAATAGAGAAACAGAAAAAGGGCACACCGACCTAGTGCATTATCGTTTAAAGATTTATTGAAGAACAAAGTAAGTATCATACTCAGAATAGACATAAAAACACAGGCATGTCAAACTGAACAAGATGTAGGATCCAAACAACATCTGAGTCCATACGATGGAACCCTGGATGACCAACTGGCTCTGTGGAAGAGGTTGTGTCCTCGAAACGTGTTAGCCAGTTGGTCATCCAGGGTTCCATCGTATGGACTCAGATGTTGTTTGGATCCTAGATCTTGTTCAGTTTGACATGCCTGTGTTTTTATGTCTATTCTGAGTATGATACTTACTTTGTTCTTCAATAAATCTTTAAACGATAATGCACTAGGTCGGTGCGCCCTTTTTCTGTTTCTCTATTTGCATCCAGAGAATAATCAGAGACAAACTGAGTTCAGTATCCAAAATCCACAGAGCAAGGTCAGCAACAAGCCGGGTCAGCAATGGAAGATGAGCCAGCCAAAGCAGGAACACGGATCAAGGAAAAGCTGAAGAGCTTCCAGCGACTAACACATACCAGGGTCTCCATTAAATAGGCAGCTTGAGGCCAATGTGATTGGTGCTGATAGTCTGGTTAGTGATAAAGAAGTACATTATATTATAACAGTTTAAAGTAGAAACTTTTATGTATATACAGTATATGAAAGTAGGTAGAATGTTTTCTAGACAATGCAATCACTAGCTTGTAGCAGTTTGTTATAGGACTCAATATAGTTGGTAGGACTTATACTTGATAACCTGCTGATCAGCGCAAGCAATGCCAGGAACCACATTAACTGTAAGGGTAAACAATAATGCAATAACTTTACCTGCTATCTTTCCATCACATTACTAGAGTGCATTCTAGAGGTGATGACTATAGCTCTGGTCTACTGCAGCAATGCCCCCACTTCTACAGACAATACCAGAAGTCTTTATAGAGTCGCTTATCTAGACAGTCCTATACCCTAGACCTGCAGCCGGCTAATGTTGGGGCCCATCTTGTCATTGGTGCACATAAGCATTATCACGTACCTGGTGATGGAGGCCAATGGAGAGAGGGCTTCCCTTGCGGCTAAGTTCCAGACTCCCCTGAGAGTGGGACGGCGGGAGTCAGGCCCAAAGTTGCACAGGTCACCTGTAGGAGTGCTGGTTGGTGGTCCACTCAGAAGCACAGCTGGTGCACGGAGATAGGTCTGCAGACAGGAGGCGCCTGTGCGTGGTATGCAAGCCCTTCTAGGATTTAGATGTTTACTGGGTAGTCGGTTCAAGCCAAGGTCAGGTACCAGGTGGGAATCAGAGCAGACATAGTCAGATGGGATAGCCGAGGTCATACACAGAGGAGCGAGAGAGAGAGAATATCCATAAGCCAAGCCAAGGTCAGATCAGGGGTAAAACAGAGTAGACAGGTCCAGGAGCAAGCCAAGTGGGTAACAGGAAATCACAGGTCAGAATCACAGGAAACAGGAACCAGGAACAGGGCACGGGGAGCTAGAGATCATCCAGCAACTAGAGGAAGTGATGAGCCTCATTATAAAGGCCGCCTGGCACCAGACTGAGGCTGATGTGTACTTCTGCGGCCATGTAAAGTACTGGCAGAAATGCCAGATCTTCCAGAACTACTGCCGTGGACAGGACCCTGGCAGTGCCCCCCCCCCCCCTAAAGGGCAGCCTCCGGATGCCCACCTGGGCCATCTTTTCAGGATACTTGGAATGAAATTCTTGGAGAAGCCTGGGGGCATGTACACTCCCTTTTGGGTTTTCAGGTGGGTACCCCTTCCATCTGACCAGGTACTGGATTTGTCTTCCCCGCCTTCTGCAGTCCAGAATTGATTCAACTTCGTATTCCGTCTCCTCCCCAACTGTTATCAGCGCAGGAGGTGGTTCTACTCTCCCTGGAAAAGGATCAGGAACAGCTGGCTTGAGCAGGGAGACGTGGAAAACTGGGTAGATCTTGTATGTTTCCGGAAGGACCAGCTCAAACGCCACTGGATTGATTTCCGTCTTGATCCGGAAAGGGCCAATGTACCTTGGACCCAACTTACGTGATGGGCACGGGAGTTTTAGATTGTCAGTTGATAGCCAAACTCTGTCTCCAATCTTCAGAGGAGGGTTTCCTCTCCATTTCCTGTCGTAGTGTTTCTTATAATCAGCCTTGGATTTCAGCATAGACTCTCGGAGGACTTTACAGTTGTTCTGTAGCATGGAGAATCTGTCCTGTACTGCGGGTCCCGAAGCTTCAGGAATGGTGTCAGGTATGGGGGAAGGGTGAAATCCATAATTGGCCCAAAATGGCGACTGGTTTGTAGCAGAATGGACTGAATTGTTGTAGGCAAATTCTGCCAATGGGAGTAGGGATGCCCAATCATCCTGAGAAAAAGCAGAGAAGCACAGTAAATATTGCTCCAAAGTCTGATTTGTTCGCTCCGTTTGCCCATTACTCTGGGGATAGTAGGCAGATGATAAGCAGAGTTCGACGTTCAGGGCTTTGTAGAGGGCTCTCCTGAACCTGGACGTAAACTGCACCCCTCGGTCTGTGACGATATTACTGGGCAGACCATGTAACCTGACAATCTCTTTGATGAAGGTTAGTGCAGTCTCTGGTATGGATAGAGTACCCACCATTGGTAAAAAGTGGACCATCTTGGATAGCCGATCCACTACTACCAAAATGGTAGTAAACCCCTCCGAGGGAGGCAAATCCACAATGAAGTCCATTGTGACCATCTCCCAGGGACGATCAGTAATGGGCAGGGGCCTCAGCAACCTCCAGGCCTTGGCTTTGTCTCCTTTGTTCCACAGACACACTGTGCACAACTTCACATAAGCTCTACAGTCATTATTCAAGTTGGGCCACCAGAAGGATCGCTGGATTAGTTCCATTGTCTTATGGGCTCCAAAGTGTCCAGCCAGTTGATGGTCATGGAAAGCCCTGAAAACTTGAGACCTCACTTCTTGGGGTACAAAGATTTTATCCTTGTGCCACAGAAGACCATCCTGCCTTCTGCGCAAATTTTGTTCGGGTTCATGACATAGTGCAGAGGCTTGCTTGATGAAAGACTTTAGGCTGGGTTGAATCAGCAAAAAATTTTGGGCCGACAAAATGATGTTGGGGGGAGAAGGCTCCTCTGGGTCCGGGAACATGCAGGAAAGGGCATCTGCTTTCCCGTTCTTGGATCCTGGGCGGTAGGTTATGTGGAAGTTAAACCTGGAGAAATATAAAGCCCATCTAGCCTGTCGAAGTCTTAAGCGCTTGGCAGACCTTAGATACTCCAGATTTTTATGATCTGTGAAAATTATAATTGGGTGGCTGGCTCCTTCCAAGAGATATCTTCATTCTTCGAATGCTATCGTAATCGCTAAAAGTTCCCTATCTCCCACACTGTAGTTCCTCTCGGCTTGGCTCATTTTTCTAGAACAGAAAGCTATTGGGTGAAACAGAGCCTTTGAGCCCTGTCGCTGAGAGAGTATGGCTCCTGTAGCAACTTCAGATGCGTCTACCTCCAGGATGAAGGGGAGTTTTGGCTCTGGATGCTGTAACACAGGAGCCGATTGAATTCATCTTTTAATTGCTCAAACGCTTTTTGAGCTTCCTGGCTCCAGCAAAATCATGTATGCTAGCGGGTGAGTTGAGTAATAGGGGCAATGTTTGTGGAAAAGCCCTTAACCACCGCCCGCCATACAGTAATATGATGGACGCAAGGTGGTTCTCTTGTTCTGGGAAAACATCATATGATGTCCTCCCATTCTAACTACGCAGCGCGGCGATCAGCAGTGCGCTGTGTCCCTCAGACACAGCGGATCACCGATCCACGGAAAGAGCCGAAGATGTCTGCTCGGTCATGTGATCAGCTGTCTCCAATCACAGCTGATCACATGTAAACAGGGAAATGCCATTTATCGGCATTTCTCTCCCCATGAGCTGTCAAGCTGACAGCTTGTGAGGAGAGGAGAGCCGGTAATCGGCATTCCTTGGAGGGGATATCTACACTGATCATCAGGGCACTGATGATCAGTGTTCCCTGAGGATCTGTGTAGCCCTAGCAGCACCACCTGTCAGTGTACATCAGTGCCAGCTCTCAGTGCTCGTCCATGCCACCTGCCAGTGCCCATCAGTGCCACATTTCAGTGCCCATCAATTCCACATATCAGTGCCCATCTGAGCTGCCTTTCAGTGTCACCCATCAGTTCCAGTCAGTGCCACCTATCAATGCCAGTCAGTGCCACCTATCAGTGCTGCCAATCAGTGCCGCCTATCAGTGCCAGTCAGTGCCGCCTATCAGTGCCAGTCAGTGCTGCCTATCAGTGTGCATCAGTGCCGCCTATCAGTGCCAGTCAGTGCCACCTAACAGTGCCAGTCAGTGCCGCCTATCAGTGCCATATATGAGTGCTGCCTTTCAGTGCCCATCAGTGCTGCCTATCAATGCCCATCAGTGCTACCTACCAGTGCCTCCTCATCAGTGCCACCTATCAGTGTCCATCAGTGCAGCCTATCAGTGCCCATCAGTGCACCCTCATTAGCGCACATCAGTGAAGGAGAAAAATCACTTATTTACAAATTTTATAACAAAAACTAAGAAAAAAGTTTTTTTTTTTTCAAAATGTTCAGTGGTTTTTGGTTTGTTTAAGAGAAAATAAAAAACCCAGAGGTGATTAAATACCACCAAAATAAAGCTCTATCTGTCACAAAAAAATTATAAAAATTTCATATGGGTACAATGCTGCATGACCGCGCAATTGTCATTCAAAGTGCAACAGCACTGAAAGCTGGAAATTGGCCTGGGCAGGAAGGGGGTATAAGTGCCCTGTAGGCTAGTGGTTAATAAATTTCCGATAAAAGTTGGCGAAACCCACAAATCTTTGGAATCCTTTCCTGTCTGAAGGTGCAGGCCAATCCACGATAGCAGATACTTTCTGAGGGTCCATGGAGATCCCCTCGGTGGAAATTATGAGCCCCAGGAACTGGATGGACTGCTTCTCAAACTCACATTTCTCCACCTTGGCGTACAAGCCATGCATCCTTAGAGTGTTTAGTACTTTCCTACCGTGATCACGATGGAGTTCCAGTGTGGTAGAGAAAATTAGGATATCGTCCAGGTAGAGGATCATAAAAAGGTCAAGGTACTCTCTAAAGATGTCGTTCACAAAATGTTGAAATGTAGCAGGGGCATTACAGAGCCCAAACGTCATTACTAGGTATTCAAAGTGTCTGAAGCGTGTTCTGAAGGCGGTCTTCCACTCATCGCCCTCTCTTATACGGACTAAAGTGTAGGCCCCCCGTAAGTCCAGTTTAGTGAACACTCGGGCTGTTCAAAATCTCTGAAACAACTCGGGCACCAGAGGAAGAGGATACGGGTTTTTAATGGTAATTTTATTAAGTTCCCTGAAGTCAATGCAAGGTCTAAGAGACCGATCTTTTTTTTCTACAAAGAAAATACCAACCCCGGCAGGAGAGGAAGAGGGGCGGATGAATCCTTTAGCGAGATTCTCGTCTAGGTAGTGCCGGAGGGCTTCCAGTTTAAGTTCGGATAATGGGAAAATTCGCCCAAATGGTATTTCTGCCCCTGGGAGTAACTCAATTGGGCAATTGTAAGACCGATGAGAAGGCAATGTGTCGGCCTTCTTTTTATCATACACATCGAGGAAGTCATGGTAGGTAGAGGGAACTGATTGACTGGCCTCTGGTGAAGGTTGGACTGAGAGACATATGGAAGAATTGGTGGGTGTAGGGGCACCACAGTGTTGTAGACAATATTCTGAAGAAAAGATGATTTCCTTCTTGGGCCATGTCAACGCCTATGGTAGTGAGCTCTATAGGTCCACAGCTTGGGGTTCCCCAGGGCACGGAGTCTAAGCTCCAGCCTGCTTGTTCACCAGGGCCCCAGATGGTGGGGATGGACTTGCTGCAGGCTGGGATCAGGTCGCGGCCCCCAGGTACACCCAGCTGAGGTGGAGGAGACCGCTAGCAGGAGCAGGGTACAACGGGAGAAGACACAGGGAATCCAATGGGCAAGCCGAGGTCAGGACAGGCGGAAAACAAGCAAGGTCAGGAACAAAGCCGAGGTCGGTACACAGATAGACAACACAGGATTCACAGCGGAAACACAAGGGAGCTCCAACAACACGAAGTTGCTCAGGAAAAGTGGGACAGACTGAGCATGTCTTAAATAGACAAGCCAGCTAGGAGGCGGGCCAGGAAGTGATGAAAGGGAAGGACATAAAACCCAGAGGATAGCAGACGACGCCCACAGGTGAGTACAGACAAACACACATGTGAAGGAATCAAGAGCAGCAAGGAGGTAAGAATAAACACACAAAAGGCTGCAGGCTAATTTGTGACAGGCCAATTGATCTGTGGGTTGTGGGCTTGCAACCAGGATATTCCTAGGATGGCTGGAAACATGGGGGATCTGATCATGTCAAAACGAATAAACTCCTGATGGCCGGAGTCGGTGGTTGCAAAAATAGGAATGGATTTCTGGGTAACAGGTCCGGAACTTGGAGTAGTGCCATCCGCAAGTAAGACGTCAAGTCTCTGTTTCTTAGGCAGAAGAGGGATATGTAAGTCCTTGGCCAATTGGATGTCTAAGAAACAGCTACAAGCTCCCGAGTCAACGACTGCCCGCAACTTGACGTTCCTTCCAGCCACCTGCAATGACATGGGAAGAATCACATGGGTGGTTAAAGTCCCGGATAGCTAAAGGTACAAAGGATAGGGCTGGCTGGACTTACTTGGGCGTACTGGGCAGCTATGCAGGAAGTGGCCCGTGGCCCCACAGTAAAGACAGAGGTTGCCTTGCTGTCTGCGTAGCCTTTCTTCCGGAGTTAGGGCAGGTCGGAGAAGGCCGATTTGCATAGGTTCTACCACCGAATTGTTGATGGGTTGCGGAGCAAGGGCAGGAGCCATTGGCCCTTGAACTTTTGGCAGAACCCAAGTGGGCCGAAAGGTCTGAGTACGCTCAGCGCATCTTTCCCGTAGATGCCGATCCAATCGAGTAGCGAGCAAGATAAGGTTCACCAAGGAGGAGGGAGTTTCCACCCTAGCTAACTCGTTCTTGAGGGACTCGGACATGCCTAGGCGGACCTGGTACTTCAATGCTGCATCGTTCCAACCGGTGGCTGCAGACCATTTACGGAACTCCACTATGTAGTCCCCCACAGGCCGCCGACCTTGTAGTAGAGCATGGAGGGGGGACTCAGCAGTGGAGGTCCTCTGGGGATCGTCGTAGAGGGCAGCCATGGCTTCGAAGAATTCACTCACTGAATTGAGCACTGGGCTCTTTTGTTCCAGAAGACTATGTGCCCAAGACTGAGGTTCTTCAAACAAGAGGGAGATGATAAACCCGACCTTGACTGCTTCCAGAGAAAAGGTCCTGGGTTGCAGAGCAAAATATAATTCACAGGCATTCTTGAAAGCTCTGAATTTACGTCGATCCCCGAGAAAACGTTCAGGAGTAGGAACTCTGGGTTCCAGTGGTGGTAACACTATAGCAGGAGTGGTGGCAGGAGACTGACTGGCAGGTGCGGCTACTGGGTTGGAACTGGCAGAGGGAACCTGGTCCGCGGAAGTAGAGAGGGAGTGAAGACGCCCTTCCAGCTGGAAGTATCCTTGCTGTAGATCCTTCACTGCTTGGGTGAGTGCCGTCATCTGTTGGCACAGGGCCTCTAGTGCGGAAGCGCCTCTCTCTGCCTCGGACATACTGGCTGGATGATACTATAACGTACCTGGTGATGGAGGCCAATGGAGAGAGGGCTTCACTTGCGGCTAAGTTCCGGACTCCCCTGAGAGTGGGACGGTCGGAGTCAGGCCCATAGTTGCACAGGTCGCCTGTAGGAGTGCTGGCTGGTGGTCCACTCAGAAGCACAGCTGGTGCACGGAGATAGGTCTGCAGACAGGAGGCGCCTGTGCGTGGTATGCAAGCCCTTCCAGGATTTAGATGTTTACTGGGTAGTCGGTTCAAGCCAAGGTCAGTTACCAGGTGGGAATCAGAGCAGACGTAGTCAGATGGGATAGCCGAGGTCATACACAGAGGAGCGAGAAAGAGAGAGTATCCGTAAGCCAAGCTGAGGTCAGCTGAGGTGTACTTCTGCGGCCATGTAGAGTACTGGCAAAAATGCCAGATCTTCCAGAACTTCTGCCGTGGACAGGACCCTGACAAGCATAGTCCTTGTGGGAACCTGCATGCAGTATTATAGGCTATTGATTAACTGTCTACTTCTTAGCAGCTTAGTTTCTGATATCAGTGTAGCACTACCCCCCAGGCAACATGCATTTTCTTCAGATTACATTCCAGTTTGCATACAGGAGACAATAAATAGTCATTAAGCTTGGTTTTTAGGTTTTTTTAGGGGTATTTGATCTTGGATGGGTTAAGGGCTATATGGGATCTCCAAGGAACAGTAAACTGAGGACAACTTCCTGGCAACTATGTACAAGTCTTTTTACAGAAAAAGTTCTTGGAGAGTTCCCCAGCCTCTCCTGGTGTACCAACCCAGACCCCAGATAAATCCTCTTCTCATCCAGCTATCTGGATGAAATCCTGGGGCAAGTGGATCCGGTGCCTGCCACTTTAAGTTGAAACAGTCCCAGGTAAAAAGTCAGCTTTCCCACCAGAATGCCCCTTTCCCCTTAACTGGCCCAGGGGATGTAGGATTACTCACTCTTCCTCTCCTGTGTGCTTGTTGGGTTGGTGACTGCCTTCAGGCCTTCTGCTGGTCTGGCTCTTTCCCTGCTGCACAGGTGGTCAGCTCAGGGGACTCCTGAGGTTGAGTGATCCTCCTTTCCAGCAGCCCTGCCTGGAAGTAGGCCTGTTCCCACTGATACCCTTCCCACGTCTCTGCATCTCAGCCTTCTCTACATCTTCCACTCAAACTCTCCCTGCTTCTGATAAGGCTCAGTCACTCTTAAGGGCTGTCCTTACTCCATGCCAAGCCTTCTGCCTGGGGATTGGCCAGGATCCTTCAAGAGTGCAGACCAGCTCCTCCTCGCCCCTGCCCACTGAGTTCTAGAGACTTCTCCAAGCCTCTAGATCGGGGAGGGGGGGGGGTATCAGAGAGCTGATCTGCAGAGCCTCTCAGCCCTGATCCGAATTTTACCTGACTATCACCCAGGCTGCTACTCAGCTTTCTAATGAAACAATAATTATAAAGCTCCCTCTGGCTAACTAGGAGGGTGCTACATTCACCCCCCCCCCACTGAAAAACAGCCATGTCCTCACTGGCTGGGGGACAACAAAAATTGTTTCTGAACCCAGGAACGGGGCATCCCATTCAGAAAAAAAGGAGGAGACAAGGGAACAAACTTGGATGGGGATACAATATTTACAAATAAATATCAGTAGAAAGATATATATATGAAATATACAAATTTACAAGCAGTCACATCCTGACTTTAGCTAAGCTTTGCTAAAAATAGGTAAAGAAACAAAAATGCACGGTAGCACATATACAACATGTTCAAAGGATATAAAGCACCTCTCCCTCAAAGGAAATCCTTCATGGCAGCAGTATATTTTCTTGTTCTTCAGCAGGGAGACAGTCGTCTGGGTTACCTGCAGAACAGTACGCAAAAAACATGGCAACAAATAACCACACAGCCCTAAATCTAGCAAACTATCTACAGGGTAGAAAAGGGATTCCAGCAACATGTGAGAATGCCCCCCCCCCCCTTTTTTTAAGTTCCTTAAGGAGACTTACAGTTGTGTTCAAAATAATAGCTGTGTGTTGAAAAAAGTGAATAAAGCTGAAAATCCTTATAATAGCTTTTATTTCCATACACACAAATGTATTGGGAATACTACACATTTTATTCCAAATCAAAACATGAAGAAAAATATATCAAATTTGTGTTGTTCCTCTAACAAAATTTAAGAAAAGTGACTATTAGACTGTTCAAAAAAATAGCAGTGTTTGTATTCTTCTTTACAAACTCAAACATTCACTATATAAACTGAAAAATGTTTGAAGATTTTGCTTTCCTTTGAATCACTTAATATTTAGTTGTATAAGCACTGTTTCTGAGAACTGCTGTACATCTGTGTTGCATGGAGTCAACCAACTTCTGGCACCTGTGAACAGGTATTCCAGCCCAGGATGATTGGACTACATTCCACAGTTCTTCTCTATTTCTTGGTTTTGCCTCAGAAACAGCATTTTTGATGTCCCCCCACAAGTTTTCTATTGGATTAAGATCCGGGGATTGGGCTGGCCACTCCATAACATCAATCTTGTTGGTCTGGAACCAAGATATTGCACGTTTACTGGTGTGTTTGGGGTCGTTGTCTTGTTGGAACACCCATTTCAAGGGCATTTCCTCTTCAGCATAAGGCAGCATGACCTCTTCAAGTATTCTGATGTATTCAAACTGATCCATGATCCCTGGTATGCGATAAATAGGCCCACCACCGTAGTATGAGAAACATCCCCATATCATGATGCTTGCGCAACCATGCTTCACTGTCTTCACAGTGTACTGTGGCTTGAATTCAGTGTTTGGGGGTCGTCTGACAAACTGTCTCCGGCCACTAGACCCAAAAAGAACAATCTTACTTTCATCAGTCCACAAAATGTTGCGCCATTTCTCTTTAGGCCAGTCAATGTGCTCTTTGGCAAATTGTAACCTCTTCAGCACGTCTTTTTTTCAATAGTGGGACTTTTTGGGGGCTTCTTGCAGATAGCTTGGCTTCACATAGGTGTCTTCTAATTGTAACAGTACTCACAGGTAACTTTAGACCTTCTTTGATCTTCCCGGAGCTGATTGTTGGCTGAGTCCTTGCCATTTTGGCTATTCTTCTATCCATTCGAATGGTAGTTTTTCGCTTTCTTCCACGTCTTTCAGGTTTTGGTTGCCATTTTAAAGCATTTGCTGAACAGCCTATCATTTTCTGCACTTCTTTATATCTTTTCCCCTCTCCAGTCAACTTTTTAATCAAGGTACGTTGTTCTTCTGAACAATGTCTGGAACGACCCATTTTCCTCAGAATTTCAGAGAGAAATGCACTGTAACCAGCATGTACAACATTTGCTGCCTTCCTTCTTTAAATAAGGGCAATAATTGCCACCTGTTTTTCAAAGAATGAATGACCTCACTAATAGAACTCCACACTGCTATTATTTTGAACATGCCCATTTCAATTAGTGATTCAATTACACAGAATCAGCAGCATGCATGTCATGACTGTTGGGTCTGTTGGATTTCTATTACTCTACTACACCTGCTAGTAAATTATTTGCCATGTAGAAATATCATTTCTACCAAAAACAGTGATTGATCAGGTTAGTGATGTCTGACTGCTATTATTTTGAACACAACTGTATGTAGGAGCCCCTCCTAAGGAAGCAATGTGGTTAGGTGGTCTCTTGGAGTACTCCCAGACCAGCAGATCTGGAAAATAGCAAAGGTAGTGTCAGGCTTAGTGCATGAACAAAGGAAAAGCCAAACATTTTCTCTTCTCTTTTTTTTTTTCTTGGAGCAGCAAGGCCTGCTAGGTTGGGATCAGCAATATTGGCGTGGGCTGGGCAATCTGAGGATAGAGCCATCACTTCCTTGGACAGTAATAGAATAGGCCTGCTTTGGCCTTAATGACCACTACACGGTCATTATAGATAGCCTGCTCCATTCCTGCTTAATTTCCAGAAATTGGTTCCAGGCTTTGCTCAGATTGGGTCCCCATAAAGGCTTGGAGACATGAAGATATTTCCAAACAAGATCATCTTCTCACTCCTGTCTGCAACTATCATTAATGTCCATGATATCCTGAGGAATGTAGCGGTTATCTCATCCCTACTCCAGGGCCAACCCTTTCTGTATGGTTCTCTGAAAATCTGGGGACCTATCCTATCCTTGTTCCCCAGTCCTGGGTATACACAGGGGTTTGGGGTCCTGCGAATCAGTTGATTCAGGTCAGAATTCCTGACCCTGGTCCTAGGCCAAGGTGTAGCAAATTCAGGCTTGACCTGAGGAGGCGCATATGAATGGGCTCAGTCCTACAGGCTGTCCTTGCAGTCTGCCCCCTTCCAGACAGATATATATAATATTTATTTTTAAAAACACGTAAAAACAGGTTTTTAAAGCACCCTCATATCCTCATATAAAAAGGACAGTTTAGGATGAGTACATGTATTTAAACATCCACTGCGCCACACATGTGTGGTATCGCCATGAATGTCAGAGTAAAAACATAAAAGTGATCGGGTGGCTTTAGAGCTGCCAGTATCAAGCTTACATCTTCAGAAACTTGATGTAATCACTTGTGTGCCATGGCGTTTATAAACGTTCCTTGGAAGACAAGTGGTTAGGGCCTTGTTGACACTGTCTGCGTTTGGGGCTGTACACCCACAAGGCTGACTAATTCAGAGCAGTGTCCTTGCAGCTGCTTTTTCCTAATTGACATGAATGGGACTGGCTGCACAGAACACCTCAGCATCCCTGTGTGGAAGCAAACACGGCCCTCACACGGGTGTGCATTGTAGTACACCCGTGTGAATGTGGATTAAGGCCTCGTGCACACTTGAGCACCTAAAGTCCTGTTTTATAGGCATTTGATTTTTTTTTTTTCTGCCTCTAAATGCCTCTCCATGTCAACCTATTAGAGGCAGAAAAAAAAATCACTTGTGCGTGCAGGAGAGGAGCGTTTTGGCAGATGCGCCTAAACACGCCTAAGTGCGTTTAACACTTGAGCATTGTTTTCATTTCAGTGGCCGGAATAAATTAACCGCTTCCCGGTACTGCTACAGGGTGGCATGGGTGCATGAAATCATGTATATATATAAGTGATTTTACAGGTCCTGTGATTACTCACCGGCGCCCGGTGACTGCCGAGCATCTCTGACGGGGGGGGGACTGTTTGTAAACAGTACAGTTCTCTCCCCTGTCAGCTTTGGCACGCTGCTTTGTATGGCTCTGCATACAAAGCAGTGTGCTTACAGTGAAGCACAAACACAGCCACACAGTGTAAAACAACACACAGTTAACCCTTTGATGGTCCCTCATGTTAACCCCTTCCTGCCCAGTGCCAATAGCATTAGTGCATTTTATTAGCACTGATCACTGTATTAGTGTCAGTGGGGATGTCAGTGACACCAAGTCAGTTCCCCCCCAGTGTCAGAATGCCCGCCGCAATCCCACTATATAAAAAAAAAATCCCAGTATTTATACCGCCATTTGTAAACGCTATAGCTTTCATGTAAATCGGCCTTTTGGCTAAGATCAAGTGTAGTATCTGTTCTTATCAGTGTCCAGTGGGGGTGCTCCCGGCCATTCTAGCTTTGCGGGGATGGCTGTTGTATAGTACCCTCACTGGTATGATGGGGGTCCGGAAGGCTAGTACCGGAGGGACAGAAACCAGGGAGCGCCATGATTCGTTCTGGGGCCTTGGGAGTAATTCCTCTGGGAAAGCTGGAAAGACCCAGTACCTCCTGATTTGGACGGATCTACCTTGGTCTGGCCAAAAAGTCCAAAATATATTTTTTTTCTCAAAATTGTCAGTCTTTTTTTTTGTTTATAGCGCAAAAAATAAAAACCGCACAGGCGATCAAATACTACCGAAAGAAAGCTCTATTTGTGGGAAAAAAGGACGTAAATGTTATTTGGGTGCAGCGTTGCATGACTGCGCAATTGTCAGTTAAAGTAACGCAGCGCCGTAATGCAAAAAATGGCCTGGTCAGGAAGGGGGGTAAATCCTCAGGAGGGCAAGTGGTTAATACGGCCAATGAAATGAACACCCGAGTGTTTCCAAAAACATGGCTTAGGTGCCTTTTTGAAGCTGCATTTCTCCTGGCCAGAGGCATGAGGCCTAAATATGACAGGGACATCTTTATGTTCCACATATGGGATAGGGTTGCCACCTCATCCCTTTAAACCCGAACACATATGAATTACACAGGTTCTGCTGATTATGGTGGTCATTAAACTCACTCAGTGCCTTATCTGTATTAAATCAGCCCCAGAACCTGTGTAACTAATATGTGTTCGGGTTTAAAGGATGAGGTGGCAACCCCAATATGGGACAATGGCAGCGCTGTGTCCTCTGGGCTAAAGGTGTCACAGAAGTATATGTCTCCCGTATAAATACAAGTACAGTAGGCTGTATTGGGTGTTCTCACCCCTGTGTGTGACTAACGTACTCTATACAATGAAGGGTTTATATACGGCCAGCGCCATCACTGGGCCCGTTATTTCTTTATTTACTTCACACTTCTGATTCGCCTCATCATATCATCGCCCTACCAACGGCAGAGGCACGCCCCCGTATATGAATTAAACCAATCAGCTGAACGTCTCGCCTCGGGCGGGGACTGCAGGGATGAGCGACGACGTGTTCAACCAATCGCTCTTTCTCTGTACTTGGAGGCAGCCTCGCTATTGGTCAAGGGAAGTTGTTTCAAACGAAACGGACTCGTCCGCTGTGTGTGTGGGGCTCGGTGTTCCGGAAACTGGAGGGAAGAGCTCGGCGCGTCCCTAGGCTGCACAAACAAAGTTCTGAGGCCGCGTTTTCTCCGCCGTCAATGGACCGGGCGGCGGTGTGAGCTTATGGGCGTGAAAGCTGGTAGGTTAGTCCAGCGGAAAGTTTGTTGTTTGCTGTCCCTCCGCCTCTCATTACTGCAGGTCATCGTACTTCGGGCAGATGGTCACAAAGGGGTTAAAGCTAACTAATACGTGGGGCTGGAGCTTGTATATGTGGGGGGGCTGGAGTCTGTATATGATGGTATGGTGTATATGTGTGTGTGGGGGGCTGGAGTCTGTATATGACGGTACGGTGTATATGTGTGTGGGGGGGCTGGAGTCTGTATATGACGGGACGGTGTATATGTGTGTGGGGGGGCTGGAGTCTGTATATGACGGTATGGTGTATATGTGGGGGGGGGGGGGGGCTGGAGTCTGTATATGACGGTACGGTGTATATGTGGGGGGGGAGGCTGGAGTCTGTATATGACGGTACGGTGTATATGTGGGGGGGCTGGAGTCTGTATATGACGGTATGGTGTATATGTGGGGGGGGGGGGGCTGGAGTCTGTATATGATGGTACGGTGTATATGTGGGGGGGGCTGGAGTCTGTATATGACGGGACGGTGTATATATGTGGGGGGGGGGGGGCTGGAGTCTGTATATGACGGGACGGTGTATATATGTGGGGGGGGGGCTGGAGTCTGTATATGACGGGACGGTGTATATATGTGGGGGGGGGGGGGCTGGAGTCTGTATATGACGGGACGGTGTATATATGTGGGGGGGGGGGGGCTGGAGTCTGTATATGACGGGACGGTGTATATACAGTCATGGCCGAAATTGTTGGCACCCTTGATATTTCTCCAGGAAATCATGTATTTCTCACGAAACGTATTGCATTAACACATGTTTTGCTATACACATGTTTATTCCCTTTGTGTGTATTGGGACAAAACAAAAAAAGGGAGGAAAGAAAGCAAATTCGACATAATGTCACACAAACCTCCAAAAATGGGCTGGACAAAAGTATTGGCACCCTTTCACAACTGCGGATAAATAAGAATGTTACAAGCATGTGATGCTCCTGTAAACTCACCTGGGGCAAGTAACAGGTGTGGGCAATATAGAAATCACACCTGAAAGCAGATAAAAAGGAGAGACGTTCACTTAACCTTTGCATTGTGTGTCTGTCTGTGCCACACTAAGCATGGACAACAGAAAGAGGAGACGAGAACTGTCTGAGGACCTGAGAACCAAAATTGTGGCAAAATATCAACAATCTCAAGGTTACAAGTCCATCTCCAGAGAACTAGATTTGCCTTTGTCCACAGTGCGCAACATTATCAAGAAGTTTGCAACCCATGGCACTGTAGCTAATCTCCCTGGTCGTGGACGGATGAGGAAAATTGATGAAAGATTGCAACGCAGAATAGTCCGGATGGTGGATAAGCAGCCCCAAACATGTTCCAAAGACATTCAAGCTGTCCTGCAGGCTCAGGGAGCATCAGTGTCAGCGCGAACTATCCGTCGACATTTAAATGAAATGAAACGCTATGGCAGGAGACCCAGGAGGACCCCACTGCTGACACAGAGACATAAAAAAGCAAGACTACAGTTTGCCAAAATGTACTTGAGTAAGCCAAAAGCCTTCTGGGAAAACGTCTTGTGGACAGATGAGACCAAGATAGAGCTTTTCGGTAAAGCACATCATTCTACTGTTTACCGAAAACGGAATGAGGCCTACAAAGAACAAAACACAGTACCTACGGTAAAATATGGTGGAGGTTCAATGATGTTTTGGGGTTGTTTTGCTGCCTCTGGCACTGGGTGCCTTGACTGTGTGCAAGGCATCATGAAATCTGAGGATTACCAAAGGATTTTGGGTCGCACTGTAGGGCCCAGTGTCAGAAAGCTGGGTTTGCGTCCAAGATCCTGGGTCTTCCAGCAGGACAATGACCCCAAACATACGTCAAAAAGCACTCAGAAATGGATGGCAAAGAAGCGCTGGAGAGTTCTGAAGTGGCCAGCAATGAGCCCAGATCTAAATCCCATTGAACACCTGTGGAGAGATCTTAAAATTGCTGTTGGGAAAAGGTGTCCTTCCAATAAGAGAGACCTGGAGCTGTTTGCAAAGGAAGAGTGGTCCAAAATTCCGGGTGAGAGGTGTCAGAAGCTTATTGATGGTTATAGGAAGCGACTGATTTCAGTTATGTTTTCCAAAGGGTGTGCAACCAAATATTAAGTTAAGGGTGCCAATACTTTTGTCCAGCCCATTTTTGGGGTTTTGTGTGACATTATGTCATATTTGCTTTTCTGCCTCTGTTTTATATTTGTTCCAATACATACAAAGGGAATAAACATGTGTATAGCAAAACATGTGTTAATGCAATACCTTTTTTGTGTGAAATACTTGATTTTCAGGAAAAATATCAAGGGTGCCAACAATTTCGGCCATGACTGTATGTGGGGGGGCTGGAGTCTGTATATGACGGGACGGTGTATATATGTGGGGGGGCTGGAGTCTGTATATGACGGGACGGTGTATATATGTGGGGGGGCTGGAGTCTGTATATGACGGGACGGTGTATATATGTGGGGGGGCTGGAGTCTGTATATGACGGGACGGTGTATATATGTGGGGGGGCTGGAGTCTGTATATGACGGGACGGTGTATATATGTGGGGGGATAGGCTGGAGTCTGTATATGACGGGACGGTGTATATATGTGGGGGGATAGGCTGGAGTCTGTATATGACGGGACGGTGTATATATGTGGGGGGATAGGCTGGAGTCTGTATATGACGGGACGGTGTATATGTGGGGGGGGGGGGGCTGGAGCCTGTATATGACGGGACGGTGTATATGGGGGGGGGGCTGGAGCCTGTATATGACGGGACGGTGTATATGGGGGGGCTGGAGCCTGTATATGACGGGACGGTGTATATGTGGGGGGGGCTGGAGCCTGTATATGACGGGACGGTGTATATGTGGGGGGGGGGGGGGCTGGAGCCTGTATATGACGGGACGGTGTATATGTGGGGGGGGGGGGGGCTGGAGTCTGTATATGACGGGACGGTGTATATGTGGGGGGATAGGCTGGAGTCTGTATATGACGGGACGGTGTATATGTGGGGGGGGGGGGGGCTGGAGCCTGTATATGACGGGACGGTGTATATGGGGGGGGCTGGAGCCTGTATATGACGGGACGGTGTATATGGGGGGGGGGGCTGGAGCCTGTATATGACGGGACGGTGTATATGTGGGGGGGGCTGGAGCCTGTATATGACGGGACGGTGTATATGTGGGGGGGGGCTGGAGTCAGTATATGACGGGACGGTGTATATGTGGGGGGGCTGGAGCCTGTATATGACGGGACGGTGTATATGTGGGGGGGCTGGAGCCTGTATATGACGGGACGGTGTATATGTGGGGGGGGCTGGAGCCTGTATATGACGGGACGGTGTATATGTGGGGGGGGCTGGAGCCTGTATATGACGGGACGGTGTATATGTGGGGGGGCTGGAGCCTGTATATGACGGGACGGTGTATATGTGGGGGGGCTGGAGCCTGTATATGACGGGACGGTGTATATGTGGGGGGGCTGGAGCCTGTATATGACGGGACGGTGTATATGTGGGGGGGCTGGAGTCAGTATATGACGGGACGGTGTATATGTGGGGGGGCTGGAGCCTGTATATGACGGGACGGTGTATATGTGGGGGGGCTGGAGTCAGTATATGACGGGACGGTGTATATGTGGGGGGGCTGGAGCCTGTATATGATGGTGTAGTGCAGTGTATATGTGACTGATCTCTGGAGAAAACCCATGACTTCCATTGTACTGGCACTTCAGGGGTTAAATTCTCATTTTATAAACTGCGTCCCTTTTTTAAAATGCAGTTTTTGTTTGCTGTGCCTGTTGCTCCTGCAGTCTCCTCCCCTTCGTGTGACTGCTCTCATCGTTGCTTTGGGCTTCAGTCATTCTCTGGGGTCGTTATCCTCCTGTGGACCACCGCAGAGGGTGGGGCTTAGTGTTACTAAACCCAGGACCCTGCATTCACTGTATCAGTGTGCCCTGATGATCTGTGTAGCCCCATCAGTGCCACATCAATGCCACTTTTCAGTGCCTACCAGTGCACATTAATGTCACATATCCATGCCCATCTGAGCTGCCTTTCAGTGCCATCCATCAGTGCCTATCAGTGCCATATGAGTGCTGCCTTTCAGTGTCCATCAGTGATGCCTGTCAATACCCATCAGTGCCACCTATCAGTGTCCATCAATGCAGCCTCATTAGCGCACATCAGTGAAGGAGAAATCACTTATTTACAAAATTTTATAACAAAAACTAAGAAAAAACGTTTTTTCTTTTTTCAAAATTTTCAGTGGTTTTTGGTTTAAGAAAACATAAAAAAAACCCCCAGAGGTGATTAAATACCACCAAAATAAAGCTCTGTCACAAAAAAAGAACCATTTCATATGGGTACAATGTTGCATGACTGCGCAATTGTCATTCAAAGTGCAACAGCGCTGACGGCTGGAAATTGGCCTGGGCAGGAAGGGGCTATAAGTGCCTGGTAGGCTAGTGGTTAAACAAAGGGATGGGATGCTGGTGCCCTTATATGGACACATGTCGTTAGTTGATGATGTCACCAGCATCTCGCCCCTTTGTTTACAAGTGCTACAGGGCGGGGAATGAGCCAGCTTGCAGCTGATTGGATGGAGGTGCATTCGGAGGATGCCCCAAGCTTATCTGCGACCTTAAAGAAAAAAGGTGAGCTAGCACTGTGTACCCTCCCATCCCAATATGTGTATGTCCTGTTTTGTGATTTTTGTTTCCCTCAGACTTACAGGAAAGAATCTGTCTTGGAGACAGACATCAAGCAACACACCATCATACAGTACATGCCGCAAATCCTTGCCTGGAGACCTCCCCTGCTGACGTGTTTCACCCTCACGGGCTCAGTCATAGACATTGCCATCTGTGACGTCATCAGGAGGCTGGCTGTCTCTTCTGGGTTCTTGCATCTGGCTCCATTGATGACAGTAATGTACTATGGCGCCTTATTAAGGAGGAGCTCCCTCCCCCCTCCCAAAAATAAAAGATTAAAAATCAGCAAATACAAAGGCTGTAGCTCCTAATTTTTAATATAAGGACACTTACCTGTCTGGGGATCCAGAGATGTTCTCACCTGAGCAGCTTCTTCAAACGGCTTTGGGTGCTTTCGCCAGTATCTTGGGTAAGCCAGTTTCCTACTGCGCATGTGCGTGCTGTGCTTTGTGAATGGTCCCGCAATCTTCAGGGACCTGTGAATTCTCCCAGATGCCTGCGGGGGAAGGAGGAGGGGGCTCAACGTCATCGCAGCAATCTTACCCGGGAGTACCTGCTCTCTCCCAGCCACCCTAATGATGTGCCATGGGATACGATGTTCGTATCCTAGGAGGGTGTGGAAAGTGAAATGTCATTCTCACCTAAAAGAGAACTTGGGAAGACCCCAAAAGGATAAAAAAAAAAATGTATTCATAATAGTATGGTTAATTTAAAAAATAAAAAGTCCTACTATTTTATTAACCCCTCCACACACACAATTTTTTCCAGGGTGCAGGATCGATTGTCACTTCATAGATCCTCAGACACTGCAGGCAAGGGAGTAATAGGCTCCTGCTGCCCTCAGTCAAACTGCTGGGAGGTCGGTGCAGGGATGAGGCCTTGCTGGTGCTGTGTGTGTCTATGGATGCACACAGCTCAGGGAGGGAGCACACATGGGTGTCTTAACATGTGGCTAGCTAAGGAGACACCCTGATTGGATGCAGCCAATGTTCAGCCAACTAGTTTTCACCTGGCCCCTGCAATTTTTATTGAGAGATGTTGGGTGGGAGACTGTTGACCGGGCCACCAACTGATTGAATTGTGGATAGTTTGTGAGGAAACTCCAATTCAATCCGTGTATAGCCAGAGTTTCTTGCACACTCTGCGTTTGCCTAAATGTGAAGGCAACCCAGATTTTTCCTTAAATATTTTCTGATCCTGGAAGAGAACAGCTGAAATTTCAGATTGATTGGCACCTTAATGGATTTTGAGTTCTTTGTACACCAGGAGTCCTGGGGCAGTGTATGGATCCCGGGCTTTTCTTTGTTTTTTATTTAGCCATAGTTTGCCCCTCTTTTTATACATGATCTGTGTTCTGCTGGTATCTCCGAATATTGGTGATCTCTCCTTGATAAATGTTACATAAAGTATACTGATTTTGGTGGTGATGGTAAAGCTACACAGTACTCATACCAAGACAGTGAGGAAGTTCAGCAGTGGTTTCCTGTGCCAGCTAGTCCTCTCCCCTATGAGCAAACCTTGTGATTCAACTATATATAGCAGCTCTGATACTTCATGGTTGACTTGTGAGTTTGTAGAGTCTTCATTTCCTTCTATTTTGTGAAGTGACATTAGAGTGTTACTAAACCCACAACAGTAAAATCATTCTGTATATGCTGTAAAGCATGCTTGTTATACTCACTGTGGAACCTAAGGGGTAATCCTCTGCATTGTGTAAAAATTTGGTTTGATCCTGTCTTCTCGGATCCTCCCCTTCTTTTAGTGTCTCCCTCTCATCTCCTAATATATATTGTGTGGAGTCGCACTGCACATGCTCAGTTTGGTGTGTATAGCTAGAGAGGTTTTTTTGAGTGCATGTGATCAGCACTGTCCAGACAGGCCAGGGGTTCTGCACCCTCCTAGAGCAAACTGAAAACTCCTACAAGCTTTAACCAATGCTATGTTAAATACTGATAGAAGCCACAAGACTGCTATATACTGCTGATGAAAAAGGTATTTAGCAGTTTATATTTATTAAAATAATTGCATTTCCATGTTGTGTGTACTGTGGGAGACCAGGTATAGTGAATGCAGGGTCCGGGGTTTAGTTACTCTTTAAAATGCTTTTGTTTTAAAGAATTTCAGGTATGCTGTATTTTTACATATTGGTCCAGCTTGGATCAGTGTAACTATGTATGCACTATACTTGGCTGATCCCCCTGGAAGCTGGAAAACCGTTAAGTAGACTCCTCTACTAGTAAGAGCTCTTACTAGTTGCTTCAGTGATAGATGAGACCGACACCTGCTGATGTTCAGAGGGGCGGATGGTTTACTTGCTCACCTGGATCAGTTTTTCTGTTTTCTCACATTCATTAGACACCGCTACTCCAGTGATCTCCGTTTACTCTGGGGTCCTGTGCTAAGCGGCTGGCCTGATATATTGTGAACACAGGAGGTCGGCCATTTAACATGGGTTGCACAACCAGTGTGCATGAAGCCTAAGAGACCCAGGGATTATGTATATTTTGTAGTTTCTTCACAGGCAGTGTTAGTTCTCAGACTGCTGACAGAGGTTATGTGTTACCATGCGCAGAGCAGCACCATGCTAAATGTCTCATGTTGGAATAGAAACTTCTGACACAGCAATAAGAAATTTTACCCTACTATAGGCTGTGCATACAGAGCAACAAATGATACAATGAAACTGCATGATCAATGTTCCTCTAACGCAGGTGGAGAACACAAGGTGCAGGTAGGAGGGTTTATAATGCCTTTTTAAATAATATCAAAACCAAAGAACAAAAATGTAATATTGCAGTTTACTAGTTCTTAGATGTGGTGGCTGCCATTGGCGTCCTTGCTGCCCATTGGCGTCCTTGCTGCCCATTGGCGTCCTTGCTGCCCATTGGCGTCCTTGTTATAAGTTGAATAGAAAGCTCAAACAATCCTGTTTTTCATTTTGGAAACTACTAATCTCATTAGCCCTATGTAATGGAGGTGAACAAAACAAACATGGTGGAAGACCACCCTGGGTGACAACAATGGCTTCATCCATAGATGCAATGAAAGAGTAAGCATAGCTAGGAGCAGGATGTCTTATCTGGAATACAAAGTGAAATAAAGCAGAAAATAAAACTAATGCAGCCACCTCATGGATATGCATATCATTGTTTTGGGGTGGGGGGGATGAAGAGGCCTTAAAGCGATTTCTAAAGGTGTTTTTTTTTTAAATAACAAACATGCTTACCTGTTGTGTGCAGTGGTTTTGCACAGAGCAGCCTGGTTCCTCCTCTTCTTGGGTCCCCCGCAGGCTCTCCTGGCTCCTCCAGTCTGTCGGGTGCCCCCACAGCAAGCTATGGGGGCACCCGCTACTCTGTGTGTACATTCGCACACGGAGTCATAGCTTGACCCCGCCCCCCTCATTGGCCGATGACTCCCGCTTGATGTCTCTGCCAATGAAGAGGCAGAGACCTGGGACGGCCAAGGCTGTTATTCATATTGCTGGATTGTGATGGGACTGGGGGGCCTGCTACACACAGAAGGTTTTTTACCTTCATGCATAGAATGCGTGGAGGTAAACCTTCACCCTTTACAGCCACTTTTAAGTACATAATCTCAGAGTCCTTAAAGAGACTGTGTCACCAACTAATTTGCAGGTAAAGGAACAGGAAAATCAAGTATTTTAAATGCTTACTAGCAGTTTTTTTTTTTTTTAATGCAATTCCAATGTACCTTTGAATTTGCCATAGATTTTGACTTGTTTCCTTGCACAGTCATCTCCCTCCTTGCATGTCACAGCCCTTTCCTTTCTGGTTCTAAGGACCTGTTCACACCAAATGTGCTGAGTAGACTTGCCCAACACAGTCGCAACTAATAAACAAGGAAAAATATATCCTTGTTCCTCATCATGTTTGTTTCCACCACAACGCTGCGGTCGTGTGTGCTGAATAAAGATGGCATACTGTTTTTTTCTTTGTATGTTTGTTTTTTTTCTTCCCTATGCATTGAGGTGTAACACAATCCACTGCATCACTGACACTGCGCTCAGTCGAACGTAATTGAATGTAACCCTCTGACTTTTCAATAAAGCTAGAAAATAGTGGTGTGTGTTATATATGTATATATATATGTGTGTGTGTATGTATGTATATATATATATATGCACATTGCACCGCTGGCTTGCAGCACACACCAGCAGCAGAGCACACTGCTGGTATGAATGGGCCCTAATTACTGTTATGGCCCAGCTCCTCCACCCCTAAATATGCCCATGTGAACGAAGACATACACATGTGCCGAGACAAAGGCACTGTCAGTAAAAGGGTTAAAACGGTCATTGTTCAGCGGCTGCAGCCACGGATTAGTGTATTCTGATAATGGCTGATCCTACTGTCAGAATACAGTGTACCGGCAAGGATGGTTGCAACCTCTTCTTCTCTTTGTACACACCAGCGGCAATGCACACAGCTGGTATGAATAGGCCTGGATTGTGCTGGCCCAGCTCCTCCACCCCTGCCCTCACCTCCTCCCTACACCCCCTTTTGGATCTCTGCTCAAGGAAGGTATATACAACATGTGTGAAATATGTTAAATGGGAACCTACCCGCATGGTTGTCAAATTTGGGAGCAGCAGCTATGCCCTTGCAGTTGCTCTGTCCCAAGTGACATAAATGGGACTGCCTGCATGGGGATGCAGAGAACATCTCTACATCCCTGATCAGACAAACACAGCCATCACATGGGCGCATGCTGAAATATGCCCGTGTGTGCGTAGATAGGGGAAAAAAAGTCACTGGCAGTAACTGGGTTAAAGGCTACCTAACGGTCAGTGTGTTAATCGGTGACAGTATGGTACCTACATAGGAGAGGTTAAGCACTTTGACTCAAGAATCTTGTTTAGGTCTTGAGCTTGTAAGATAAATAGGTCATGGGATTATGTCTGTCCTGCTATTTACCAGTTTCGATAGTCGACCTACTATTTTTGTTTAGTAGGATTAGCTGTTTGAAAAGCTTCCCTCCATGCTTATGTATAACAAAAAAATGCAGCCATCTGAATGTTTGTTGTTTTTTCCTACAGGTTCCACCGGAGATCGTATTTACTTGTTTTAAAGCAGCACAATGGAGGACGTAGCGTTTTTGCGGGCAGAGTTGGACCGCGTGTCTGCAGAGCTACAGGAGACAACGGAGGAGAAGTTCCAGGCTGCTCAGTATGGACTGGCTGTGTTGGAGCAGAACGCAGAGTTAAAGCACAAATACTCAGACCTGGAGGCCGAATGTGAGCAGCTCAGGATGGAGCTAAAGCAAATGAAGGAGGTAGGAGCAGATTGATGCCCTTTGTATTTTTACTTTGTGATGTGTTTATATATAAGGGAATAGACTGCACTTACAGTACTTGAATATTGAATTCAAGTATCAAACCTGGTGCCCCTTTTTTTTTTTTTTTTTTATAAATTTGCACTGACAATTTTTAAAGTCAGGCTTTCAGTAGTTCCGATACACAGAGGGTTTAGCAAAATGCTGAGACATATTCTACTGTTAGAGTATGTAAACCCAACATTTTCATATTCCTGATATGTGCCTGCTGTACCATTTGAGTGAAAGTCTCATATTCTTCGTATTTCTTTGTGTGAAATCCCTGGTGTTCCTGCCAGTCCCTCTGCTCTCCTCCAATGATCAGCTTTGTACAGACCCAAACACCCTCTTCCCAACCCCCCTAGGGCACAGGCTTTCATTGCGAGAATTTGTTTGCTGCTGTTTCTCCTCCCCCAGTTCTAATGCATTTGAGAACAGAGGCAATAGGATCCCTTATAAGAAAATTAAAAAAAAAAAAAAAGGGGGGGGGGGGAGGTATTTTTAATGTTCGTGTTTTTTTTTTTTTTTTTTTTTTTTTTTAACTGTCCATACTCAGCTGTTTTTTTTTACCTTTTTCATTTCTGTTTTAAATTGAATGGGTTGTTTTACAAGGTGAGAATTCACATATACTTTTAATTGGAACTACACTGCATCTATGTTACCACAATCCAAAACTGCTATTTAATTCATTTTTAATATTCAGAGTAAACTCCCCCATCCATCCATGTCTCCATGCTTTATTTGGTCAAAAAATATTTTCAAAAACACCCCTTTTTTGAATAAAGGCAGATGATTCCTGTAGCATTATATTTTTGTTTATTTCAGGTACTTATACAGCGCTTTACATATCGTACATTCATTCCCTAATCTTCAAGGGTGTACAATCTAAGGTCCCTAACTTACATTCGTACATACACATACTAGGGCCAATTTAGACTGGATCCAATTAACCTAGAAGCATGTCTTTGGAATGTGGAGTTTGGAGATTTACTTCCTGGAATCCATCTGCCCTTAGCTCATGCATGCGGTCAGGGGAGTGTGCTTAGCTGAGAACCCCTCCTCCTCCTCTCCACCCTTCCTGAAGACTCATGGGATGTATGACATTTGCCTAGGCATGGAAACCAGAAAATAACTGAAGAAATTTAAAAAAAAGTGTAATATTTATTTCAGTTACTTGTATAGTGCCATCAGTTTACGCAGCGCTTTACATATATATTGTACATTCACATCAGTCCCTAACCCTCAAGGGGCGTACAATCTTAAGGTCCCTAACTTACATTCATACATACATATACTAGGGACAATTTGGACAAGAGCCAATTAACCTACCAGAATGTCTTTGGAATGTGTGAGGAAACCGGAGTACCCGGAGGAAACCCACGTTGTCACAGGGAGAACATGCAAACTCCAGGCAGGTGGTGCCGGGGTTGGGATTCGAACCAGCGACCCTAGTACTGCCAGGCGGAAGTGCTAACCATTTAGCCACTGTGCTGCCCCCGAAGTAAATATAATCTACCTTCCTTTCTATTAATGCCTACAGCATAAGGAATTAAAATAGTTCATGTTGACTGAGAGAGTGAAGTTCTGCCTTAAGCTGGTCATTCACGGTTAGATTTTCATCTAAACATTTGTCAAAATCGTTGATTAGAACATTCTTTCTTGCTGTTATTGAGTCCACTAATTTTGTTCATAAGCACTTGAAGTGGAACAAAACTCATCAATTTAATGGTTTTCCAAATATTTATATTCAGGGCATGCCATGAAGGATGACTCACAGTTGCTTGCGCTCTCAACTGAACTGCTAAGCCATCAAATGCCAAATTTTTTTTTTTTGTTTCTATATATATTGTACACTCCATGCCCTTACAATATAAGGTCCCTATCTTGGATACATACTAGGGCCAGTTTAGACAGGAGTCAGTGGCCTACGAGCATGCCTTTTGGATTGCGGAAGGAAAACCACGCACGCTTTGGGAGAATGGGTCCTTTAAAACACTGGTAGGACACAAAGTGCTGCAAGGCAAAAAGTCTAAGAATGATTCTTAGATTTTGTGTTGGCATGAATTTTTGAATACTTAAGCTGGCCGTCAAGGACCGTCAGAATTTCGCTCAGGGCATGGCCTCCTCTATTCGTTGACTATTTAATCGACTTCTATCAAAGGGGAATGTTGGATTTTTCATTGATTAGTGTATTCTGACAGTGTCCCAGCAGAGGATTTCCTCCATCCACCTCGTCTGTATTTTGTATGCCCTATTCACAACACAATGCTGGTGTCATGTGAAGTTTGTGTCTTTTGGTTTGTTTTTTCCTGTGCAGAAAAATGCATGTAAGTAGCATATTTGTGCACAGAAAGACACATGACACCAGCATTGTGCACACCTCTGCATGTGATGTAAACCAGACCTAATGATTTTTTAATGTGTGATCTTGGCCAGGAGGAATTTACCTGTACTTGCCTGGAGTTTTTCATGTGCTAACAGGACAAATATGTAATACCTGTGTTTTTACTAACAAAAAAACTTTTGGACTCCACAGTATCCAACTATTCTGAAACATTTTAAAAGCCACATCCTGTCTCATAACTGAAAACATAAACGGATATTCTATAGAATCTCAAATTATAGCTCTGAAGTAGAAGTACAGCCAAAGCTCTTTTGCCTATACCTCTGGGGATCGCAGGAGTGCAGTTTGTTCTGTCAGGTCACAGAGCTGGTTCAGGCTGGGGAAAGATCCACCCAGATGCCTGGATCAGCCTCTCAACTTGTTGCTGAGAGCCTGAGCCAGCTGCTCCCACGGCCTAGTTCTCCAGTGAGCTCTGGATGGACAGCGCAGAGAGCAGGAGGCTGACAGTCTGGGGTCTCTGCTCCGAGTGGAGGGGAGAACTGAAGGATCAGCAGTATTTGATCGCCCAGTTCTCAGTCTTGGGGCTAGTGGGGTACAGATGCTGCATCCACCTAGGTGAGTATATCAAAATTTTTTTTTTGTTTTGTTTTTTTTTTGTTTTTGTTTGTTTTGTTTTTTTAATCCTGCACTTTTTAAAGCCAGGTTTCACACTATCCAGAGAGAAAAATATAAAATGTTTGCACTGCGGGTAGGAATCGTGCCGGGCAGGCTTTGGGGAACGGTGCCGTGTGTTTTTCCAACACAGAGCACTGCTCCATTTTTTTTTTTTTTTTTTTTTTTTTTTTCCCCTTTTTAAAGTTAAGTTCCACCCAAAATCGGAAACTTCTCTTACCTTGACCCCAACAACCGCCCCCCTTTATTTGGTACATTTGTGGGTGCGGGCGGCTGCAAACGGGTACCCGGTATTGATAGGTGTCTGCTCCCAGTTCCAGCTCAGTTCCCGTGGCAAACTGAGCCGGAAGTTGGGCCAGAACTCCACTTTAACTCTGTATTGATGTTGCAAAGTGACATTCTATTCATTTTTCATGTACTGCAGCAAAAACACAGGATGACATTGATAACTGGAGAGCAGTGTGGGAAAATGCAGACCTGCTGAAGTTTTTAGTATTGCTCTGCCCTGCTGCTGACAGTTGTGTGGAAGTGCGAACAGGGCATACAGAAAACCATTATGTTGTGTGCCCTTGCGGAGAGCTGCGTTTTTTTTTTTTTTTCCCTTCTGCAGAACAGCACAGCTCTCCACAAAAGTGTGAACCAGCACATTTTGTGTGTGTGTGTGTGTGTGTGTGTGTGTACAATTATTTTTATTTTGCAAACTGCATTTCTGCTTTTTCAGGGTATGTACCGGTAGGTGACGTAATGCAGTTTTATTTTCTTAAAGTGCAAGGGCCAATAACAAAAAATGTTTCAACCAGATCCCTCTCACAATTATGGAAAAATATATGGTCTTGAATTCATCTAAATCTAGGGGGAGTTGCCAGTGTAACAGAATGATTAAATACCTCCAATAAAAAAAAAAAAATCAGGATGTGACTACCAACAACAATATTGTATGACACATCAAGGTGGATACTATTATGAGACATGTATACTTTTATTTTTCAATAAACTTTAAAAATCAACACAATAAAATCTTGGTTAAGAATATGGAATTTTATAAATACAGCCTCTACTGCTACAGTCCGCCTCTTGAAGGCTAAGTTTTTTTTTTTTTTACCTTTTGTAATATGTAGCATGCAGTCATGGGGCCCCGCGAATTTTAAAAATACTACTCAGATTTATGAATTATTGCCTAGTTTGGGAACTTATTCACACCATGTCTCTGTGCCCTGTTCACACCCTACACATGTAGTGGCGTGCTGAGAAACACAGCTCAAGGGTACATGGTGTGAACAAGCCCTCAATGCCATACCTGTCCTGTCTTGGATCTAGGACACACTGTGCACTGGGTGCTCCCCGGCATCGCAGGAATGAGTGCTCTCCCTCTTTTTTAAGACCTGCACAGTGCACTATTTTCCACTGTCACAGCAGCATCTAGGTGTTCATACCAGTGGGGTGGTATCCTATTGCTTGTTCTGTAGTCAAACCATGCCATCTTTGTATTACTTGCCATACATAATCTACATACCTGTACAAAAGTTACAGGCTATTCTGACTAATTTGTGTGTTGATCAGGCCTTAACAGAAGCTCACAGCAACCATAAAAGAACAGCGGCTGATGGAGAGAACCGAGAGGAAAATCTGCTGAAGGAATCTGCTTCCAAGGAAGCCAAGCTAAATACGAAGATTGATGACCTCCAGAGTGAACTGAAGCAGATGAAGTCGTCTCTTGCCAACACCTCTGCAGATAATGAGCGCCTCACCCTAGTTATACAGAACTTGAAGAAGGTAAGATAATCGCCCTTGCCATGTCTGAATTGTGGAGTGGTTAAATCTGCTGACTGCTATCAGTTGCTAGGAACACAAGGCAAGAAGACAAGATCATACAAGTATACGAATATAATGAAATTATTATATATTCTTGTATTATAATACAAGATCACACAAGTATTTAAAAATACAAAGAATTATAGTGCAACTATTATTTGAATACAATTATTGCAATAATAGGATACACGATAATACAAGTAGAATGCAATACAACCCAAGTTCAAATTTTAATGACTTTTTTTGGTAGTGCATAATTAGCAGAAAATAACATAGATGTTGTGAAATACTGTCGCAACAATGTTTCACACTACTTTTCCAGAATAGGTGTGTTTTCTAACTTTAGAGGTGCCCAAAACTGAGGTCTGCTATACATTTTGTGAAGAACCTTTTTAAAATAACGATTTAAAGTGTATCTCCAGGCCAAACTTGTTTTTGATGTTTTTGGACAGGGTGGAAAAGTGATAGAATCTGTTAGGGTTTAGTGCTGTCTGTGAATAGATTCTCCCTCTCTATTTATCCTGGTGAACATTGTCTCAAGGACAGAGTCATGGGATGTCCAAAATGTTGCTGTCCCTTTTTTATACATGCAGGTCTCAGAATGTCTTGACCACTTATGATCGGCCCAGGCAAGGTGACAGCTTCTTACAGGATTGCTCAGGTGGGGTTAATACTAAGATCCAAACACGCCTGAACTCCTCTCTAGTCCATCTCTCTAGCTGTCAATAGAAGATGGTTACGTTCCTAGATGCAGTGGGACCATGGAGAGCTAATGTAGCCACCCTCTAACAGCAAAAATAGAATTTGTAGATTTCGAGGCTGATGCTTTTTTACATTGTTGCAGCATTTTTTTTTTAATTGGCAAGGGGTGCTTCCCAGTCATTGATGACTGGCTGCTGAGGTCTTTTTGTTTTTTTTGCCTTTTTACATGGAACTCTTACACTAGCACCACAAGGCTGCATGAGAAACGCAACAGAAAGGCACTTTGTTGTATATTTTATGAGCTCAATTCACGCCAACACACTGTTAATATGCACCAAAAAAATACAATTCAAACATGTAGAATTTCCCTACAGCATATTCTGGTGTGCTAGAACATGTTGCAATGAGCCGCAGTGAATATTAATAGAATACAGTCTGAATAAAAGTGTTTGAACACCGAATTGTAACGTTTGTTTAAAAAATTGCATGCCAGTGTATGTGTTTTTGCTATGGTGTGAATGATCCCTTATCTGTGTGGTGGGGGATAGTGGGTCTGAATTGGTCATGAACACTTTAGACACTTGGTCCTGTGCAGCTTTATAGTCTCTAAATATAAGGAGGATGTCCACTATGCTGTAATTTAAGCTTACTTCTACAGGAACCATGCAATGTTGATTCATCACAGAGTACAATTACTGGCCTGTCTTGTGGCAGGCAACTCAGAAAGGGCAGGGATCTCTCCGGCTGGCACGAAGCATAAAAGTCTTTCACATTCTGCATTCCCACACTGCGGAGGCCTTCGTTATACGTTTCTCTGATCATGCTTTCCCTGCACAATCCCCCGCTGTATATGCCATTTTGAAAAAAAGCATAGCTACACATTGTCCAGACTAGAACTGGTGACATGTAAGCCTTGTCAATAAATTGTAGTCCTTGTGGCTAAGATGTTGGCCCATAAGCTCTGCTTACAATTTATAACTGAATTAAATAAAGAGAACCAGAAATTCTGTTCACTTCACACGCAAGGCATCATTGTTCTGCGTTCATAGGAAGGCCTGATGTAAAGTCTAGCTTTGTGGAGAGTGAATGTCCTTTTTCTTGTCCTAAAAATACATTGCATTTTTACAAACTCCATCCTTGACCTGGAAGTAGAAAAACGCGGTGCACAACAATGATGTCCTGAAACTCCAGTCAAGCAAGCCGCCACGTCCTAAGGCATTTAAGCATAACAGGGCTTAATCAGAGGGATGTCCATACTGTCCAAATTCCCCCTTGCAAAGACAAAGTTAACTTGTTTGATGAAAGAACATTGTGCTGACTTCAGTCATCCAATCATGTGCAAGCAGTTTTTTTTTGTTTTTTTTAATTCTCACATGATTGGGTGTTCTTTGCAAGGGGTATTGTCATTTATGTGAATGAGGAAAAATGTGAAAATTCACTTTGCAAAGTATAAATCTTTTTTTTTTTTTTTTTTTTTTTTAACTCTGCTGTTTTAGATTAAAGTGCCCTGGGAATCCTTTGTCATGTATTGTTTGTAAAACACAGATTGAATGTATATGGTAAAAAGACTCCATTTTAACTGTTAAAAAAAAATAAAGAAATAAAAAATTGTTGCAAAGTTTTTAGTGAAATATATTTTCTTTTAAATCTGCAGCAGAGACAGTACTTGCAATAAATGAAAAGTGTCCCTTGTGCTGCTGACTCCCGTCATGTTAAATTCTATAGTCCTTTGCTACCTTCCCTGCTTATCCCTGCAGTGGTGATCTTCCAGTGCTGCGGGGGTTAATACAAGCGACTGGACTTGTTATGGCCACTTTTCATTCTGGGAAGCAACCGTACAGCTTCTGTGCGGGGGGGGGTGGAAAAGGCAGGCATAGTCTGCCCTTTGGATGAGTGTCTGACAGCTTTTTAACTTTTTGCAGCATTGGAAGATCATCACTGTGGGGGTATCCAGGGGGCAACATGGCAGCCACCAGCATAAGGAACACTTTTTTTTTTTTTTTTTCCTAATATTTGGTAAGTACAGTCCCTGGTGGTAGTTTAGTAAAAAAATTTTTTTACTAAACTGGCTCACTGAAATGAGTGTCTAAACCCCACTGAGCTGTTGCCTTGCTTTCAACTCTCCTGCATCTGGACTGTATTACAAACCATAAACACGTAATGCCCAGTGCAAGGACAGTGGGGTTATGCTGAGTGTTGGTGGCAATGTCCTTGTGAATTAAAGAGCTTCACTGTGTTGGCCTATTTTGAACTGGAGTCAGTGCCATGTAATCCACTGTCACATTAGGTGCTCATCTGCATGCCTGATCCATGAGTACACCGTATTGATGGTAAAATATTAATGTGACAGATTGTCCAGTTGCAAAAAATGCACTTTACTTTAAGCCAATTGTTCCAATTTAAAGTCCAGTCTATAAAGAACTCTGTGTGCAGTGATTGGTCAGCATCTCTATCACGATGGGACTGTAAATTGAAGACTATCTCCAAGATTACATGTTTTAAGGCATTGCCTTTTTCTCAAATTTCAATCAGAAGAAACATGTCATCTTCGAGACCCCACGCTTACTGGCATTAAAGTGGTTGTAAACTGTTTGTGTTTTTTTAATTTAACTACAGGTAGGCTTATAATAAAGCTTACCTGTAGGTAAAACTAATATCTCCTAAACGTGAACCGTTTAGGAGATATTCTCTTTTCATTTAATCCGGTGCATGCGCTCTGAAGGAACGGCATAACTGCCGTTAATTCAGCGCTGTACGCTGTGGCCTGGGACTCCCGTGTGCATTCGCGGTAGTGATGTCATCGTGGCCTGGCCTGTCAGAATGCCAGAGCTTGCGAACATGGAAGGAAGATGGTTGACGATGGAAACCTCTACAGTGGTGATAGCATGCCGCTGGAGGGCTTGGTGTTGAGGTAAATTTGACATTACCTTGAAGGGGTCTTTTTTTATTTTTTTTTTTATTTTTTTATTTTTCCTGCTGTCTGACTTGAGGACAGAGGAGAATGGACAGACTGGTTTGCGATGATAGAAACAGTAACTGAAATAAGCACTCATTACAACCAAGGTATGCAGAATACAATATGTTGAACCTTGAAGCAGATGCGCTACAGCAGCAAATGACCACATTGGGTGCCATTCCTGTCAGCTAAGAACCGGAAACTGAGGCTACAATTCGCACAGGCTCACCAAAATTGGACAACAGAAGATTGAAAAAATGTTGTCTGGTCTGAGTCTCAATTTCAGCTGCAACATTCAGATGGTAGGGTCAGAATTTGGCATAAACAGCATGAAAGCATGGGTCCATCCTGCCTTGTATCAACAGTTCATGAATGTGCAGCCGACAAATCTGCAGCAACTGCGTGATGCTATCATGCCAATATAGACCAAAATCTCTGAGGAATGTCCAACACTATGCCACGTAGTATTAAGGCAGTTATTCATGCTGATAGCAGAGGAACAAAATCGTAAATTGAAATGGCACTTGGTGCTCTTAAGTCCTCATACACAAGGCATGGACGTTTTTACAGCTGCTGTTTTTGGGTTTGAATGTGTGTTTTTTTTTTTTTTTTTTTTCCCCTCTCTACAGCTAGTAAACCCCCCAGCGTGTTATCCGATGTGTCCATGTGCACACAGACTGTAATCAGTGTTTTTTGGCTGGGGAACAAACCCAGAACTAGTGGGTTTCTAGAGGAGTTTTGTTAGCCACTAAAACACTCTAACGCTGTAAATCGCGGCAAACCAGCACTTTTTTAAGCTCTTTTTTTTTTTTTTTTTTTTTTTTTTTTTTTTTTTTTTTGAAAAACGCTAATGTAAAAACACTGAAACTCACGTTTTTAATGTGCCGTTACACAGCTAACATTACCAGTGTTATTAAAATGCCCCGTTTGCATGGAGCCTAGTTGTGAAGTACACACTGTAGAGGGAAATGCTTTGTTGATATTTCATGTCTGAGGTTTACAACCACTTTAACGTTTTTCCAACAACATATCTTCCAGTCAAGCAGAAAATATTCCGTTTATAAAGATTGTTCTGCTTTCCCTCCTTGTAGGAATGCCAAGATATGGAGAAGGAGAAGACACAGTTACGGGACGAGATAAAGCAGTGTAAACTTGGGGAGATGCAACATTTGCAAGACTTTTCTGAACTTGAAGAAGAAAATATTTCTCTTTTGAAACAAGTGTCTGTCCTAAAGGAAAATCAGGTAATTTTGATCTTATTTTCTCAACCTTTTCTTTGTATTTGTGATCATGGTGTCTTCTGCTTACCTTGTAATACAATCCGGAATGTATTTTCTCAAGTACCCATTTTCATTTAAAAAAAAACTCCCTTTTAGTATGCTGCAGCAGACCTTACTTTATGAAATTTACTAAAACTGGAGCACTCAGAATCTGGTGCAGCTAGCTGGGCATGGTAGCCAATCAACTTCTAACTTCAGCTTGGTCGGTTAAAGTATTACTAAATGCAGGATCCTGCATTCATTATCTGGTCTCCCACAGTACATAGAACAAGGAAGTGCAATTAATAAGGAACTAAATATAAACTGCTAAATACCTTTCCTCATCAGCAGTATTTAGCAGTCTTGGAACTTCTATCAGTGTCCAGCTGAGCACATGTTAAAGCTTGTAGGAGGAGTTTTAATTTTGCTCTAGGAAGATGCGGAACCTCTGACCTCTGTCTGGGCAGTGCTGATCACATGCACTCTCCCAAGAAAAGAAAAAAAAACCTCTAGCAATGCACACTTAACGGAGTATGTGCAGAATGTCTCCACACAATGTCTTATCAGGGGATAAGAGAGGGATGCTGGAAGGAGGGGAGGATCAGAGAAGTCAGGATCAAACTGCATTTTTACACAATGCAGAGGATTAACCCCTTAGGTTCCACAGTGAGTATAACCAGCATGTTTTACTGCAGTTAGACTGATTTTTCTGTTGTGGGTTTAGTAACACTTTAAATTAGAACTATGGGGGGGGGTAATTACATATATAATGCACTGTCACTTGCATTAGCAGTTATTTATACCCACCTAATCCAGCTTCTAGAAAATGCTGTGGAAATCCAACCAAAATCGGAACACCCAATTAAGGTGACCTTGGCCCTTGCTCAGATGAGGGTTGCAGATTTACACTGGATTTCAGGCAGTGATACTGCCACCCCTTGAATTGTGGTTTTGTGTGTGTTTTTATTTATCCAATGCAAAGGGAACTTTACATTGAATTTTTGAGCCACAAGTGGTTGCCGAGAGTTTGGCATGCAGTTGCAGCGTGGTTCCGTTGACTTCAATGAACAGTCGAACTGCTTGCCAAACACATACAGGCTGTACAATTTTTGTACTGCCACTGCTAAACATGTTCATTGAAGTCAATGGAACCACGTTGCAACTGCATAACCAAAAATTGTGACTTTGATATACCAGCCCATGCAGCCATGGGCTGGTATATCAAGCCTGTTTTTGCTGCCCATGGGAATGAGGCCTTAGATTTCCTGGAGTGGAGATTAGCCCCAGAAATGTGTTGGCTTCTCTTGAACTTTTTGTCTTTTGGAATAAACCTTTTTATCTGGCTTCTTCATTTTCAACACTTCCCAAAATTGTAGAAATCATTCAGGGTGTAGGAGCTGCCAGCCTTATATCAACACCACTTAGCTGCATCAGTATCATACCATTGGAGGATAATAATATAGAACATGTATTTATAGCAAAACTCCACGGCTCCAGCATCTTTTAATCGCTCCTTCAAGAGCTAGTATTAACACCAGTACTTGTTTTCTCTCATGTATCATAGTTTTTATTACCTTTTTAATTCTGCCAGTAGATCCATTATGTTTCCGCTAACTGTGAACAGGCCAAGCTGTCCAGTAAAAAGGGACAGTTCTGTTCACAGACAGTCCCCATCTGGGCTGCAAAATTATCAAAACACTTGTCAATCAACCAGTAGAGGCGCTTTGATTGCAGTGGATTGGACGAATGCACCACCGGGATACCACCAACATGCAGATTTCGGAGCTGGTGGTCATCCTATAAAAAAAAAAAAAAAAACAAACAAAAAAAAAAACTTCACAGTGGAATCGTGAGCAGAAACTGGCAGGCCTAACATTTACTCACACCAGTATAACAAAAAGGCTTACACTAATTTTACAAAGCAAAAAGGAAGCTGTTTACTAAACTTTCAGTATTTGGGTATTTGCTTTAAATTTTTGGGCGTTTTTCAGTCCTGCCAGTGAAAAGGTGGCCCCTGCCAAATTAACTTTTATGGGAAAGCCACACTCATGGTGGTCTCATGGTGTATGTCTTTCCATGGCTTGCATGAACAGTGCAAAGTGACCATTTTTAGAGGAAAGGCTCAGATCAAGGCCACACAGTAAAAATGCTGGATCAGGGTTTAAAGTGGAATTCTGCCTAACACTGACTTGTCCTCGAAATATCACCTCCCTCTTCCTGCTACCTATACTGCCTGACCTGTGTACTGTTCTATTTTTAGTCTGCTTTGGTCTGGTCACTTGATCCCCTGCGTCAGTGACTGGTGAATGCAGGGGAGAGGAGCGAGTGTTCAAGAGACTGGGAGTTTCAGGAGCCATGATGTCACTTATAGGCTCCCATGTCCCAGCTGTTGTCTGCGTTCCTTCATCTCCCCTGCAGCCACCATTAACTGAGCCAGGGGTGCTAGAGCTACAGATCATGTGACTGGAGCGAGCAACAAATGGGTAAGTACGCATCTTGTTTTACACTGGCTAGGCAGTATAGGTAGCAGGAGGAGAGAGGCAATATTTTTATGACTAGTTGGTGTTGGGATGGAATTCCACTTTAAAGCGATACTAAAGGTTCAGTTTTTTTTCTTGCAAATAAACATGCTATACTTACCAACTCCGTGCAGTGGTTTTGAGCAGTGGAGCCTGGAAGCTGATTGGTTTCTCTGCAGATTTTGCACCCTCCAGTTTTAGTAATTCTTCCCAATGTCTGTCCCAGCTGGAACATGTGACAGATGTGATCTTGGGCCTATATTTTGTTACAAAATGTAGATCTACTTTTTTTTTTTTTTTTTGGTCTCCATGCTTTTTAAACATTTTAAATTTCTGTCCCCCCAAGGTGGACTATGAAGGACTAAAACATGAACTGAAAAGAAGAGATGAAGAGATTGATATATTAAATGGTCAATTGGATGAGCTGGTCCGTCTAAAAGACATAGCTGAGCGCCAGCTGGAGGAGGCCTTGGAGACCTTGAAAAGTGAGAGGGAACAAAAGAATGAACTGAGGAGAGAACTGTCTGGGTACCTCAGTTATGACTCCATAGGAAACCTGCAGATCAATCTTGAAGACCCAAATGAAGAGGATTTTGACAGCGGATACAAGTCCAATGGAGATGTCTTAATGTCCACCCCACGTAACAGCGACATCTTTCATCCTGGACCCAAGCTGGCCTCCGATCTCTTCACTGAGCTGAACCTGACCGAGATTCAGAAACTCAAGCAGCAGTTACTGCAGGTATTTTTTGACTTGGCTTGCCTGTGTAAGAATGTTACCCGTTATGCTTATAAGTGGATTAGTGTTTTGTAGTTTTTGATGATCTTGCAGGGTACCATTCCAATTGGACTTAGTGATTGGATCACAAGCCGTGGTCTTGTAGATTTGTGCTAAATGTTGCATACACAGAGCTCTTTTTTTATGACGTTTGCCTAATAAACTTGTGCATAGTTTTATCTGATGTCTGTCACCGTTATTGATATTTCTGGTAGTCGAAGTATAGCCATACATGCATGGACATCTCCATCCATGCCAAACGGTGTGAATTGAGGTTTCTCCACTGCTGCCTATTGTATTCAACCAGCCATGACACCTATTACTGCCCGTACCCCTGAATAGTGATGCAGTCACTGCTGACAATTTTCCACCCGACTACTTCTGTTTTTCAATTGAAGTTGGTTGTAGTTTTGTGGTGCTGGCAAGGCCACCCATGACTTGAATTCCAGCCGATTCACCAGAAATGGCCGAAATTCCAGCCGTATATGGCCAGCTTTTATACGGAAAAAATTTGTTTGCGTTTTGAGTAGGTTTAGCTAGTGGTAGTTAACCTGGCCATACATGGATAGAAATTCTGCCGTTTCAGCAGGGACCAGCTGAGATTTGACCTATGTATGGGCAGGCTGATTGTACCCATGTCGATCCATTGATCAACGTGGGCACAACCAGCCTGTCAGATTTTTCTACATGCAATTACTGCTTTAGCCAACAGCAGTAATCATTTCACCCATGGTGGAAGGAAAGAAAATCGAATCGTATGTGGGTTGCCTTCCTTTCCAGTAGACATTTTCGCTAATGTTCGAAAACATTTTGATGGTTATCCGAATAATCGAAACAAAGCTGCTTGGATAAATGGCAAAACAGTATTACAGGACAAATCCTGATGAATTTGATCAAATTCTAAGGGCTGGTTCACATCATAGAAATGGTGTATGCGTGTTTTTAATGCGATCCAGTTCATTTTTATTTGCCTTTTTTACTTTTTATTTTCTTTAACGTGAATAAGGATGTACATTTCAGGTGCGTTTTTTGTTTCTTTGATGTTCTACTGCGTTTCAGTACTTTTCATTGCAGAAAAAATGCAGCATGTTCTACTCCTTTTTTTTTTTTTTTTTTTTTTTTTGTTTTGTGCAACTGACTGCACTGGTGTGAACTATGCCATTGGAAACCATGTAACCTACAATCTAAAAATTACTGCCATTTTTTTTGATTCAGCAAAAAACGCACTGGACTTATTGTGCTGTGAACTGGCCCTCCTACCTATTCCTGGATAAATGACCGCCTTTACACAACCTATAGCAGTAGGTTGCGGCATTCTGTGCAGTGATTATGATGGGCGGATGTGTGACCGGTGATTTTTTTTTTTTTTTTTTTTTTTTTTTTTTTACAAGTATATGTATAAAATATCTGTATAATGCATGTGCTTTCTTTTTGTCTTTATACATATAAAAGCTGTACCTCTTGCTTACTACTGCTGTACAATGACTGTTTGACTTGCTCAGTCTTTCAGTGCAGGTCCACAGGCCAGTGTTGCCCTTAAAAACCTGTTTTATGTACAGGCGGAATGGGAAAGACTGTGTACAGACCTGGTCTAGTACTTTTAAAGGATGGGTTCATCTTTTGGATCATGTTATTTGTTCCACCTATTTTTAGGATTCTCTGCTTGCTCCTGCTGTCACAATTTAAAAACAATGCAGCCCTGCGGGGCTCTGCCTGCATGGCCATGGCATTCATTCACAGTTTCCTGTGAATGAATGCCTAGAAGTACTGTGAGCCGTTGCGGCTAATTGCTTGTAGTTCTCAGTGAACTACCAGGGCGCTAATGAGGGCTCTGGTAGTTCATGGATTCTTTCTGCTCTCAAGTAACTTCCTACAAGGTATAGGCAGGAAGATATGCTGATAGTCTGTGGGATCTTGAGATTGCACCTGCGATCTGCTGATTACAAGTGCAATGCTCTGCCAGATCCTTAGGAGAAAAAAAATTAAATGAAATGCACTTTGAAAAGAGGATTGCTAGGAGCTGATCTGCTCATAAGGCAAACTGCAGAGCTTTTGGAGCTCTCCTGCATCCTATTCCATAAGGCATCTTCACCAGCATCTGGTTGCAGATCCTTGCTGACCTCAGTAATTCCTTATCCTCGGACAGATCTTCCTTGTGTGGCAGTGATGGACAGGAGGGATGTTACTGATCCTACCAATGCTACCTTTCATTTATTCCCACTACTTGGCATTTTGACAAGTCTCCTGGAAAAGGTAGTTCCATGTAGGAGGATCAATCTATGTAGATTGTTAGATAGTTGTGAGGCATAGGACATAGGCATCATTCTTATGGGGTGCATCGTTGCATACCCTGTGTGAGGGTGGTGTTTTACCTGCATGGGAATGCACAGGTGTTCCTTGCATTCTTGTCATTTGGGACACAGCAGCAACATAAACACCTAATGACATCTGTGTTGGCTGTGCGTCCCCAAATTCTCACTGTTTGTGTTCGAGCCGTGCACCCCCACAGGTGTCATATTGGGAGCAGCGGCTGTGTGCATTCTGCCACGGTGTGCCAATTCACATGAATGATACTGCCTGCAAAGGAATGCGCAGAACACCTGTGCATCTCTGGGTGGGAAAAACTCAGCCTTCGTATGGGGTAAGCCTTTGCATGGGGTATGCATTATGTCGCTTTGCACCTGAAAAACTTGGCAGAGCCTTGTTTTTTAAAAAGTTTAAAAGTAAATTAAATTCTGCCCACAAGTAGATGTTATCCAAAAGACCTATCCACCTGCCTTAACCCGGCCATAGACAGTTCGAATCTCGGCCAGTTCAACAGGAGCCTGCTGAGATTCAAACCATGTATAGGCAGGCTAAATGTACCCAAGCTGATTGATCAACTTGGGTACAACTAGCCTGCCGGATTGTACATGCGATTTATTGCTAGCGGCTGTTATAGCCTCTAGCTTTGATCACTCTCCTCTCCCGGCAGGGGCGTTTCTCCCTGCCAGGAGAACACAATCCCTCAGTGGGAGGGATCCCCCTGTCTGTACTAATGGGGTGACCCTTTGGTTTCAGGAAGGAAACCATCTATGGCTTGCCTTATGCGTTCCTAAAGGCCTGACTCTGCTTTAATTTGCTGAGCATTCCAGGCTGATATTGTACAGTATTTGTAAAGCCTTACCTAATGTGAAAGTTTAAACTCAACACTGACATCTGTCTGACATTTATTTAGTAGACTGCAAGTGAGGGGAAATGTCATAAACTGGGACATAGCAATAAAAACTCAACAGAAGGTCTAACCCTTCCACTTTGACTGCACTTGACCTGTCTAAACTTCAAAAGCCTGCAGGTATGGCCAAATGCTGGGCTGTTCTGACAGGTAAAATACCAAAACTTTGACGCGTTTGCCTGACTGGACAATAGGTAGTAGACAATCAATCATAGCGATGAACCTTTAGGAATGTTTAGGGCTGGAGGTAGTAGCAAATCCCAACACTACCAGAGAATTTGGAAGTTTTGAAGAACAGCCCCGTATTTGCCTGTAACAATAGGAGACCTATAGGCCCTCATGTACACTGGGCATTTAGCTGTGGATGGAGGGCACAAGTGTGTTGTCTAGCCCTGCTACCAGCACCTTGCCAGATTCTATGAGACACAGACTTGGATATTGCAACTATCAGTGTGAATGTTTAGGGTAGTATGCGTCCAGGGATGAATGCCAGGAACGCAGGAAGTCTGCATTTACCTCTGGACGCATACAGCTGTAATGTTCCTACTGATAGGTGTGTGTTCAGCTGGTGCAGCTATTGACAGGCTGCCACCAGCAGAGCTGAATGGGAGATCTCTGCCTCCAGGAAACTCAAGACCCATTTATCAGGGCTAAACTTCCATGTACATGGGGTCTTAGATGAGCTTCTGAAGTGTTAGATCCCCAGTCAAGTTTTTATTGTTGTGTGTCCATGTTGAGGAGTGTTACACTTTGTCCTGCTAACAATTTGTCCTTCATGTTCTGGTGACAACTCTCAAAAATGGGCGGTTTCCTCTTTCACTTTCAACATGGAGAGGAGATATTAGCCAATGATGACACTTTTTTTTTCAGGGGCTCTATACGGGCATTTCCTTTTTTTTTTTTTTTTTTTTTTTGTAGATTGTTTTTTTCTCACTATTAGTAAATTGAGGGAAATTTTTAATTTTGATTCGGTTCTCCTCATGCACTGCTCCCTGTCCCCTATCAACCCCCCACAACACACAGGCTGGGCAGCTCACCCCGACATGCAAACTAACTGCCTTTTTAGACCATGTCACACTTTTTTATTTTGGGTGTTACATGGTTACTAATATCGTGCTCTTGTGGGGCTGGGGCGCTAAGAAGATGCAACACACAGAGACGTGGTTCATGTGCTAAGAAGAAGCATTCTGATAGGAGGAGAAAACAGAGCATCATAGTGATGAACTGATCACTGTGCTGCTTCTCCTTTCACTGTCCAATCAGAGGCTGGGGTCATGTCTAGGACAACCTGAACCCAAAGGAAATGGGTTAAATGATCTGGCCTGGCCATTAGGCTGAGGACATCTAGCAGCATGAACAAAAGTACTCTGGGGAAAAAAATCAATAGATCGAGAGCCGATATTTCAGCGTTTTGTGGTGGTTTTTTTTTTTTTTTTTTTTCTTCTGTAATGGGCTATTTATTCTTATTGTTGCGTGTTTCTGCTTTAAAGTGGAACTGACATTTTATTTAAAGAGAAAAAATGAACACAGACTTGTATTGCAGAGGGGACTCTATTCTCTTCTGTTAAAAACCCCAATTTTTTTTTATTTAATATATATTTCAATATTACATGGTTTGGAAAAATCTATTAGAAATTAGCATGGTGTCTGGTCATCTTGCTGCTAGCCTGGCTGATGCGACTCTAGTGGGCATTCATAGTGGTTACACTACATGTGGCCAACTGATATATCTGAAGTCTCAGAACCACGAAGATGGTGGCGATGGGACAACTAAGAGGAAAAAACCCTGCGTCGCTGGAAGGGCATACTCTAAAGGTATGAGATGTGCATACTTGCACATTATGGCAGGACCTCTGGGGACCACATGCTCATACAGATCCCCATTAAATGTTTAATAGAAGCAGAATGAACTTCACTTATGACCATCTCTGCAATCTGATGAGTAAGACAGACATGGGCCGGCTTGTATTAAGTTCCCTTATTTAGTTCATTGCTTTGCACGTTGAGTTTGTAGGTCATTTGATGGGTGTAGACACCATTCATGTGATGAGTGCTGCTGTACCATCTGCAGAAAATCACGACATCCTCCTTTACTCACCATAAAACAAACCATGCTATTGTGGCTTCAAGTGCACTCGGCATATGACTGCTTCTATGCATGTTCTCTATTCATCCACCAGTTGTCTAATCTCATGTGTGGTGTAGGATGTCGTTCTATGGAGTCATATCTGTTGTCGGCTTATAAACCGCTGACTGTAATAGACTTTATCAGCCACTTAGTAACTCGCTACCTATCTTGAGTGTTGTCAGCAACTTCTTTTTGGAGTCACTTAGCGGTGAGCCTCATTTATTATAATTAGGTTAGTATTAGAATGTAGCATGTGTGATTTTGTAATCTAAGTAGAATACTTAGCACCCGTCTTGTAGACTGTTTTATTGCCAGGCCTAAAATATCTACCACATATGTAAACTATGATATAAAACATGGGGGGAAGAGAGCTATACAAAGAAGGAAATAAGTATTTGATCCCCTGCTGATTTTGAATGTTTGCCCACTCACAAAGAAATGATCAGTCTAAAATTTGAATGGTAGGTGTATTGTAACACAGACAGAATAGCAACAAAAATTCAAAAGAAATGCATGTCTAACAAATTATGCACTGATTTGCATGTACATGAGGGAAATAAGTATTTGATTCCCTATCATTCAGCAGGATTTCTGGCTACCAGGTGTCTTTCATACAGGTAACAAGCTGAGATTAGAAGCAGTCTCTTAAAGGGAGTGTTGCTAATCTCATTTTGTTACCTGTATAAAAGACACCTGTCCACAGGACCAATCAAACAATCAGATTCTAAACTCTCCACCATGGCAGAGACCAAAGAGCTGTCCAAGGATGTCAGTGACAAAATTGTAGACCTACACAAGGCTGGACTGGGCTAACAAACTATCGCCAAGCAGCTTGGTGAGAAGGGGACAACAATTGGTGCAATCATTCGCAAATGGAAGAAACCCGAAACAGTCTCCCTAGGTCTGGTGCACCATGCAAGATCTCACCTCGTGAAGTGTCAATGATCATGAGAACAGTGAAGAATTATCCCAGAACTACACGTGAGGATCTTGTAAATGATCTCCAGGCAGCTGGGACCACAGTCACCAAGAAAACAATTGGTAAAGCACTACACGACAAGGATTGCAGTGCCCGCAAGGTCCCTCTGCTCAAGAAAGTGCATGTCCAGGCCCCTCTGAAGTTTGCCACTGAACATCTGAATGATGCAGAGGAGGACTGGTTGAAAGTGTTGTGATCAGATGAGACCAAAATCGAGCTCTTTGGCATCAACTCAACTCGCCGTGTTTTGAGGAGAGGAATAATGACTATGACCCCAAGAACACCATCCCAACTGTCAAACATGGTGGTGGAAACATTCTGCTTTGAGGGTGTTTTTCTGCTAAGGGGACAGGAAAACTGCAACGCATCAAAGAGACGATGGATGGGGCAATGTACTGTCAAATCTTGGGTGAGAACCTTCTTCCCTCAGCCAAGGCATTGAAAATGGGTCGTGGATGGGTGTTCCAGCATGACAATGACCCAAAACACACACGGCCAAGGCAACAAAGGAGTGGCTCAAGAAGAAGCATATTAAGGTCCTGGAGTGGCCTGGCCAGTCTCCAGACCTTAATCCGACTGAAAATCTGTGGAGGGAGCTGAAAGTTCGAGTTGCCAAACGTCAGCCACCAAACCTTAATGACTCTGAGAGGATCTGCCAAGAGGAGTGGGCCAAAATCCCTCCTGAGATGTGTGCAAACCTGGTGGCCAACTACAGGAAACGTCTGACCTCAGTACTTGGTGGCAAATCCCTTGTTGGCAATCGCAAAGTCATGTTTTGTGAAGGGGATCAAATACTCATTTCCCTGATGAACATGCAAATCCGTGCATCATTTGTTAGACAGGCATTTCTGCTGAATTTTTTGTTGCTATTCTGTCTGTTACAATACACCTACCATTCGATTTTTAGACATCCCCTGCTGATTTTGAATGTTTGCCTACTTGCAAAGAAATGATCAAATACTTATTTCCTTGTGTGTGTGTGTGTGTGTTAGATATATAGATAGATATTTTTCTGCTCTATTAAAACTGGTTTTGAACTGGTCTCTTTTCCATTGGCTAAAACAAACTGCCTGGAGATTGAATACACACATAAGCACTTGAAATACTTATCTAATACACTCGTGTGCAAAATGTGAAATAAAAATTCCTATAATTGCCTGAAGATCACTCGGATGTGAATCCAGTCTCATTATTCACCAAAAAGGTTACTTGCTGTAGACTGGTTGGTTCTTGGTGGCTGTGTACTTATTAGGCCTTGGGGAAAAATTGCACAGCTCCTTGGCTTTTCTGTATATGCATGACTTTTACAAACTGTAACTGTAGTTATAACCACCCCCTTCCCGCACAGCGGAAGGGGGTGTGGGAAATGTATTACAGCAGTGTGAATGGCTGTAGTAACAATACAATGTGCGCAAGAGCTATGCTTATGTACAGAAATGTCAGGAAGCGTTTCTGTGATTTCCTACCAATGGCTGCTGGGCAATAGACATATGTGAATATGTAAGGTAGGCAGAGGTTTGTGCTTCTGGTACACAGAGGTGGTCAAGCCAATCCCTGTGCCATCATGGTGAATGGTGATCCATTGGACCTATTAGTTGACAATGAAGCACAGGTTTTGGGGAGGCTGTTGGTGGTCCTGTGCTCGATGAGGTACAATGGTTTCAAGATGGAGCATAGGCTTGACACCTGCAGTATGTTGCTATGGAACGAGGGGATATGCCAAACCCTGTGCTGATGGTGGAGAGACTGCTACATTATGCAGTTGGAGTGAGGGCCATACACTCACTGTACAATGAGCTGGTGCCTCATTTTTGCTTTAAATATGGGGTATGGTACAAATACTAATGCGCTTTTGTGCCATTTGGATGAAGCAAGGTTGATTTTTTTTATCCTGGGGATGCAGTCTGTTCCCATATATCGATCGTAAAAGTCTTTTGAGTTTTATCATCAGAGCATCCCATTCTTCATCTCCGTCTCATTTTTTTTGTCAACATAGGCTTTGTACAAAGGCCAGCTCTCTTCCCTACTTAGATATACTTATTCTGGCCTAGAGAATATAACTTTTCTTTGATCTTGGGTAATGTGATTCTTTCTGCAGTTTTGCTGTGTGGGGTTGATTCTGACTCTAGCACTTCCATCCTTCATTATGGTCTGATGTGCTGAGTGGTTTTTGTTTGTGGTTTTTTTGCTTTAAAATTGAAAATTTGCTAGTAAATTGAGAGTAGCACAGTTGCTAACCCCAAGGTTTATTTTTTCTAAAATGTCTGTACTTGCCATTTGTTCTTCTAATTGGCCTCTTGCTGTAGAACGAATCTTTTCAGAAAAAAAACCTGTACTGCACAAATATTGAGCCATTTCTGAACATTTGCTTCTGATAATGGTGGTTGATGGACTGCCATACTGAACCCCTGGATTCAGTACTTTGTCACTCAGCTATAAGTATGCTGATCAGGAGTTGTGACTTTACTGGCCTTCATATCAGGCAAATGATTAAATCTATAACAACCAGCCAACTAGCATTTTAAGAAACAGGTGAACTACTGCTGACATTCATTCTGTTTCCTGTAAGCATTGTTAGGTGATTTAAAGCAGTATTAGCCCAACTTCAAACCTTTATTATATTGCAGCTTGCCAATTCTTGGATGGCCGCATTAGTTTTTTTTTTTTAGGATTCCTTTCATTTTTCAAATGGTGATCCAGCCAGTAGGTGTGTTTTACCAAAAGAACAAGCTTTCCTACAAATGTAAGCGCTTCGAATGTTGAGATAAATTATTTAGCAATGACAGCAGTGCTTACAATGATCAGCCAATGACTGGGTTTACTGCTTTTGGTACATGTTTTTAAGAAGTTATAAAAATTTTTACCCAGCCCTCATTAAAGAAAACAGGATGCTTACCAACTGCTCTGAAAGCACCATCTGAGGCTGGTCTATCCAAATGGTAAAATCTGGTAAACCTTTGCTTAGTGCCAAAAAGCCCAAGAGGTGCTTACAGATCTAGTAGAGTGTGCCCTAACAAAGGGTGATTCCTGATTCTTGAGACCATAAGTTTATTTTAGATGGTGGTCTGTCGAAGCAACCAAGAAATGGTGGAGGGAGAAGCAGGTTCCTCTATATGAGAACCAGTATCAAATCCCTCCCGGTGTACGTGGGAGTCCACATGTGAGACATCCTTTTTACAATGGTCCTAATTAACCCCTTGATGCCGACCACGTGCAAATTGGTGGCCTGACAGAACTGAGCTTTTTCTGTGCGGCCGCTAATTTGCATATCTGTCTCTGCTTGGAGCATGCCGCACAAAGACCGGGGCGTCACTGAGAGCCTAACGATCGGGACCCGGAACTCCTGATTTTTGGGTCACCGGATTGCTGCGATAGCCTCTGATTGGCTATCAAGGTGTTCAGTCACTATGAAGCCTGCCCCCATTGTTTCTCTCTCTGAATGGAGGAGAGAGATTGCATAATCTCTCTCCTCGCATGTGCGTAAAAAATAAACAAAAATGCCTAGATCAAGGTTTGATTTAGGTCTGTGCTAGGGTCAGGTGTTTCTTTTTTAAATGCGTGTCAGTGGCAAAATTTAAAAATAAAAGCAAATTGCGCACTATGGTTTATGGGCTGTACTACGGGTACAAACGTCAACTAACATTCACACGTGGTATCGTTGCAACCAGCAAGAGCCGGAGGAGTTATTTTGGGTTGTTCTTTGGTGGTAGGTTATGGTAGTACCAAGAAATATACAGTTAAATTTAAAGTGTTTTTTTTTTTTTTTCCCCCTTACACTATTTTGGGACTTTTTAATTACCAAAGAAAAAAAAACAGGAGTTATCCGTTACCATTTACCACCAAATGAAAGCCCAATTTGTCCTGAAAAACAAAAGTATTGTCCATCTTGATGCACAAAGTAGTTGCGATGATATGTATGATTTTGCTAATGCATGTCAAAGTTCTCAAATTATGCTTAGGCGTTGAGATTTGTTTTACCCTTAGGCACGAATGGGTTAAAGAATGGGATGCTTGAAGTCTTAGAAACAAGACTGCTAGAACCAAAATCTGGCCTTTGACGATACTCGATACCAATTGCTGATTGATGTTTACCTAAAAAAAAAAAGTCAGGATTCAACTGCGAGAATTTCAAGGGATTACCGTTTCTAGTCTCATACCAAGCAAAATATGCCTACCATGTGCTGTTAGACCTTGCAGGAGGTAGACTTCCTAGCTTTTGGTATCCCGGTATTCTTAGATTCAAAGATGCCTCTGTCTCAGAACATGGGCTTCAAAAGACGTTTTAGTTTAAAGCCAACAACTGTGGAGCAGGATGATAAACTAGCCCTTGAGGCTGAAGATTCAGACGATCTGGGAGAACCCAGGGAGCATATGTCAAGAGTCTGATAAGGTTGGATTACGACATCTGCTGTGGCCAGTTTGGTGCTACAAGGTTCATTTTGGACGCTCTCCATCGTGATCCTTCAGAGCAGAGAAGAAAGGAGATTCAGGGGAGAAAAAGCATAGATCGGGCTGTACGGATTCTGCAAAGCCACTGCTTCCACCAGAGGAGCCCTGTATAAGGGGACAAAAACTCATCTAGTTGTCAATCCTGAAGGCCATTAGGTCCACATTCAGGTTCCCCCGTCTGTGACAGGTCCTGGAACACCTCTAAGTGAAGGGAACACAGCCTTGAAAGCAGGTGCTGCTGGCTGAGGTAGTCTGCCAGCCAGTGGTCCACACTTGGGATGTAAACAATTGATAAGGCTTGAATGTGTAGTTCTGCTCAAGACTGAATCATTTTCTACTTGTCTTGCAACAGCAAGATCTCAGGATCTTCTTATCCACTCCCATCCATGGTGTTCTCACTGAATCCTGGAATTGGGCAAATGGGACTGCCTTGAAAGAGGCTACCATCAGTCATAGGACTGTATTGCAGAAGTGACTCTAACTGAAACCTGGGACCTTAGTTTTTTTTTTTTTGTTTTTTTTAACTGGACATGTTTAATATCAAAAAGTCCAAAATGTTTTTTTTCTCAAAATTGTCAGTCTTCTTTTGCTTATATAACAAATAAAAAACACACAGGCGATCAAATACCACCAAAAGAAAGCTAATTTTGTGGGGAAAAAAGGACGTAAATTTCATTAGGGTGCGGCGTTGCATGACCGTGCAATTGTAAGTTAAAGTAACATAGCGCCGTAACAAAAAATGGCCTGGTCAGGAAGCGGGGGGGATCCTCAGGAGGGCACGTGGTTAAAGATGCATTAATAATGTAGTTTATTCAGCTTACACCGTGTTCCGAATTATTATGCAAATTATATTTTTGTCATTTACCTAAATAATTGATGTAAATAACAGTCAGCATAATTCTCATGTTATCAACTATTAAGAGTACAATTCACATTTTATTGAACAAGCCACCTAATAACAGGATTTTTTTTAAACATAAAAAACTTCCAATGCACTGTTCCAAATTATTACGCACAGTAAGCTTCGAAACACTTTATAGGTTGTAGAGAACTGAAAATTGTCATTTGTTGTGTTTGCAGCATATTTACTGAAATCAAAAGCTATTTCAATCAACCTTTTTAACAACATTTTAACTTTTTAAACATTTTAACAGGTCATTACTTTTTAACATAGGACCCCTTATTTGATAGCAGCTTCACAAGTCTTGCATCCATTGAACATGTGAGTTTTTGGACAGTTTCTGCTTGAATTTGCAAGATGTCAGAATAGCCTCCCAGAGCTGCTGTTTGGATGTAAGCTTCCTCCCACCCTCATAGATCTTTTGCTTGAGGATGCTCCAAAGGTTCTCAATAGGATTGAGGTCAGGGGAGGATGGAGGCCACACCATGACTTTCTCTCCTTTTTTATCCCCATAGCAGCCATTGATGCAGAGGTATTCTTTGCAACATGAGATGGTGCATTGTCATGCATGAAGATGATTTTATTACGGAAAGCATAGTTCTTCCTTCTGTACCAGGGAAGAAAGTGGTCAGTCATAAACTCCACATTATTATTATACAGTATTTATAAAGCGCCAATAGTTTGCTCAGCGCTGTACATTACAAAGGGGGACAGAACATGTGCATGCTGGGCAGTACTTGGATATTAGGTCAGTGATGTAGTTCAGGGCAGTATGGTGGACAGCTTTGTACGTCAGTGTTAGGATTTTGAATTTGATCCGTTGCGCAATCGGAAGCCAGTGGAGGGATTGGCAGAGGGGGGTGGCGGAAACGGAGCGGTTGGAAAGGTGAATGAGTCTGGCAGCCGTATTCAGGATCGACTGAAGCAGGGATAGCCAGCGGCAAGGCAGGCCAGTGAGGAGGGAGTTGCAGTAGTCGAGTCGTGATATGATGAGGGAGTGGATGAGCTGTTTAGTGGTTTCTGGGGTTAGGAACGTGCGTATTTTGGCGACGTTGCGGAGGTGGAGTCTGCACGAGTTTGTTAAAGATTGGACTTGGGGCTGGAAGGATAGGTTGGAGTCCAGAATGACACCAAGTACTCTGGCCTGCGGGGCGGGTTTGATGGTGGCGTTGTTGGATGTGATGGAGAAGTCAATGGGGGGTGGTGTCCGGGCTGGGGGGAAGACAAGAAACTCTGTTTCGGAGAGGTTCAGTTTAAGGAAGTGGAGCGACATCCAGTTTGTCGCTCAGTAGGTGTGTGATTCGGGCAGAGACCGAGGGGGTGAGGTGGGGGGTTGAGAGAGAGATTTGTGTGTCATCGGCATAGAGGTGGTAGTTGAAGCCGTGAGAGTGTATGAGTTGGCCAAGGGAGGAGGTGTAGATGGAGAAGAGAAGGGGCCCAAGGACAGAGCCTTGAGGGACCCCAACAGTGAGGGGGAGGTGGTAGCATTATAGGTAACACTGAAGGAGCGTTGTGACAGGTAGGATGAGAGCCAGGAGAGAGCAGAATCTCTGAGGCCGAGGGAGTGTAGTTTTTTGAGGAGGAGGGGGTGGTCGACTGTGTCGAAGGCCGCAGAGAGGTCAAGGAGTAGGAGCACATACAGTCATGGCCGAAATTGTTGGCACCCTTGATATTTTTCCTGAAAATCAAGTATTTCACACAAAAAAGGTATTGCATTAACACATGTTTTGCTATACACATGTTTATTCCCTTTGTATGTATTGGAACAAATATAAAACAGAGGCAGAAAAGCAAATATGACATAATGTCACACAAAACCCCAAAAATGGGCTGGACAAAAGTATTGGCACCCTTAACTTAATATTTGGTTGCACACCCTTTGGAAAACATAACTGAAATCAGTCGCTTCCTATAACCATCAATAAGCTTCTGACACCTCTCACCCGGAATTTTGGACCACTCTTCCTTTGCAAACAGCTCCAGGTCTCTCTTATTGGAAGGACACCTTTTCCCAACAGCAATTTTAAGATCTCTCCACAGGTGTTCAATGGGATTTAGATCTGGGCTCATTGCTGGCCACTTCAGAACTCTCCAGCGCTTCTTTGCCATCCATTTCTGAGTGCTTTTTGACGTATGTTTGGGGTCATTGTCCTGCTGGAAGACCCAGGATCTTGGACGCAAACCCAGCTTTCTGACACTGGGCCCTACAGTGCGACCCAAAATCCTTTGGTAATCCTCAGATTTCATGATGCCTTGCACACAGTCAAGGCACCCAGTGCCAGAGGCAGCAAAACAACCCCAAAACATCATTGAACCTCCACCATATTTTACCGTAGGTACTGTGTTTTGTTCTTTGTAGGCCTCATTCCGTTTTCGGTAAACAGTAGAATGATGTGCTTTACCGAAAAGCTCTATCTTGGTCTCATCTGTCCACAAGACGTTTTCCCAGAAGGCTTTTGGCTTACTCAAGTACATTTTGGCAAACTGTAGTCTTGCTTTTTTATGTCTCTGTGTCAGCAGTGGGGTCCTCCTGGGTCTCCTGCCATAGCGTTTCATTTCATTTAAATGTCGACGGATAGTTCGCGCTGACACTGATGCTCCCTGAGCCTGCAGGACAGCTTGAATGTCTTTGGAACATGTTTGGGGCTGCTTATCCACCATCCGGACTATTCTGCGTTGCAATCTTTCATCAATTTTCCTCATCCGTCCACGACCAGGGAGATTAGCTACAGTGCCATGGGTTGCAAACTTCTTGATAATGTTGCGCACTGTGGACAAAGGCAAATCTAGTTCTCTGGAGATGGACTTGTAACCTTGAGATTGTTGATATTTTGCCACAATTTTGGTTCTCAGGTCCTCAGACAGTTCTCGTCTCCTCTTTCTGTTGTCCATGCTTAGTGTGGCACAGACAGACACACAATGCAAAGGTTAAGTGAACGTCTCTCCTTTTTATCTGCTTTCAGGTGTGATTTCTATATTGCCCACACCTGTTACTTGCCCCAGGTGAGTTTACAGGAGCATCACATGCTTGTAACATTCTTATTTATCCGCAGTTGTGAAAGGGTGCCAATACTTTTGTCCAGCCCATTTTTGGAGGTTTGTGTGACATTATGTCGAATTTGCTTTCTTTCCTCCCTTTTTTTGTTTTGTCCCAATACACACAAAGGGAATAAACATGTGTATAGCAAAACATGTGTTAATGCAATACGTTTCGTGAGAAATACATGATTTCCTGGAGAAATATCAAGGGTGCCAACAATTTCGGCCATGACTGTACTTTGCAGAGGTAATCTTTACACCTTCGGGGGCTCTAAAGGTGCCAACCTGCTCTGTTTCCATGATTCTGGCCCAAAACATGACTCCACCACCGCCTTGCTGACGTCGCAGCCTTGTTGGAACAGGGTGGCCGTCCACCAACCATCCACTACTCTATCCATCTGGACCATCCAGGGTTGCACGGCACTCATCAATGAACAGGACTGTTTGAAAATTAGTCTTCATGTATTTTTCTGCCCAATGCAGCAGTTTCTGCTTGTGAGCATTGGTTAGTGGTGGCCAAATAGAAGGTTTATGCACAGTTGCAAGACTCTGGAGGACTCTACACCTTGATGTCTGTGGGACTCCAGAGGCACCAGCAGCTTCAAATATCTGTTTGCTGCTATGTAATGGTATTTTAGCAGCTGCTATCTTGATCCGATGCATGGATCTGGCAGAAATCTTCCTCAATTTGCCTTTATCTGCACGAACCAGTCTGTGCTCTGAATCAGCCACAAATCTCTTAATAGTGGAATGATCACGCTTAAGTTTTTGTGAAAGATCTAATGTTTTCATACCTCGTCCAAGGCATTGAACTATTTCACTCTTTTCGGCAGCAGAGAGATCCTTTTTCTTCCCCATATTGCTTGAAAATGGTGCTCTGCTTAACAATGTGGAACACCCTCCTTTAGTAGATTTTCCTTAACCACATGCCGCCCAGCCACTGTAGATATACGGCGGCAGGGCGGCACTGGCAGGCAAAACCACGTTTTAAAATGTGTGTTTTGTAAACAAATAGGGGGCGCGCGTGCAAGGCGCGCGCCGCCCTATCTGTCCCGCCGATCACCGCTGCAGATGTGAGTTGCCGGGTCACAGCCGGTCCTTAGCGGCTATCTCCCGGCGATCGGCGGCAAACAGTGACAGACAGCACAGCTGCAGTAGCTGTGCTGTCTGTCAATTCCCTGTCCGCTCCAGGATGAGCTGATCGAGAGAGAACAGTTTCTCTTTCTCGATCAGCCTTGTCCCGTCCAGTACGCACACCCGCCCCCTAGTAAAACACTCCCCTCACTCCTATGACCCTTCCCTGCAAAATAAAGTTAACCCCTTCCTCCCCATTGCCATTAGTACAGTGTCAGTGGTTTTTTTTTTTTTTTTTTGCACTGATCACTGTATTAGTGTTTTTGGGGATGTCAGTACCCCCCAATGTCAGAATGTCCGCCGCAGTCCCGCCATAAGTCGCTGGTCGCCGCCATAAGTCGCTGGTCGCCGCCATTATTAGTATAAAAAAAACCCTAAAAATCCCAGTATCTTTCCCGCCATTTGTAAACGCTATAACTTTCACGTAAACCAATTAATTTACACGTATTGGGTTTTTTTTTTTTTTTAGAAAAGACATGTCGCAGAATGCATTTTGGCAGAAATTTATGACTAAATTTGATTTTTGCTTTTTTTTTTTTTTTTTTTTTTTTAACTGGACATGTTTTATAGCAAAAAGTCCAAAATATTGTTGGTTTTTTTTTTCCCTCAAAATTGTCAGCCTTTTTTTTTTTTTTTTATAGCGCAAAAAATAAAAACCGCACAGGCAATCAAATACCACCAAAAGAGAGCTCAATTTGTGGGGGAAAAAAAGGATGTAAATTTCATTTATGTACCGTATTGCATGACCGCTAAATTGTCCGTTAAACTAGCGCAGCGCTGTATAGCAGAAAAATGGAGTAATTTGCAGTATCTCTACCATAGTTTGTAGACGCTATAACTTTCACACAAAGCAATCAATATACACTTATTGGGATTTTTTTTACCAAAAACGTAGCCGAATAAATTTTGGCCTAAATTTATAACCAACTTTGAGTTTACTATATATTTTTTTATAGCTGAAAGTAAAAAATATTGTTTTTCTTCAAAATCTTTGGCCTTTTTTTTTGTTTTATAGTGTGAAAAATAAAGCGCACAGGTGATCAAATTACACCGAAAGAAAGCTCTATTTGTGTGAAAAAAAGGACGTAAATTTCATTTGGGTGCAGTATTGCATGACCGCGCAATTATCAGTTGAACTAGTGAAGCGCCGAGTAGCAAAAAGAGGCCTGGTCATTAAGGGGGGTAAATCGTCAGGAGGGCAAGTGGTTAAATTGGGCTCACCGGCAAATCTAATTATCACAGGTGTCCGAGATTGTTTTCAGTGATCAAAAGAGCCCTGACACACAATGCCATCCATGAGTTAAACTGAAAAACAAAATTTCATCTTTGTGACACGTAAATAGAATTTGCATAGTTTGGAACGCGGTGTAGTTATGTACCATGAGGCTGTATATTCTGCAATATTTACATTTTTGGTAAACTCATTCAATAATTCTAAGCTCTGCAAGCTGAGATAACATGCACTGCATTGATGGTTTCACACAATTTCACAGTAACCATGAGAAAACCATGAGGGGGGGTTGCAAAAATTGGAGCACTCAGAATCTGGTGTAGCTGTCCATAGTAACCATTCTGCTTCTAATTTCAGCTTGTTCAGTTGAGCTTTGACAATCAAACCTGGAAGCCGATTGGTTTCTATGCAGAGCTGCACCAGATTTTTACATTTTTCCAGTTTTAGTAAATAACACCATATTGTGGTGTTTTTGTTTTTTTTTTGCATATCTTCTTAGTCTGTACTAAAATATGCAATGGATATTTTAACATTTTATACTGTTATTTTGAATTCTCTTATCCAAAAAATACAGACCTGAGGTTTTAATTTTATGTATTAGTTTTGTGGTGTTTTTTTTTTTTTTTTTTTTTTTTTTTTAAATAAACATTTGTGATTGCCAGGATCTGAGTGTTGGAGTACTTGAAAAATGTTTTCCATTTGCTTTTTTGGCTTTATGTATGAATGTGTATATGTAGTGTACATGGAAATGCATGGGACTCCTTTTTAGGGTAGGTTCAAATCTATGCACTGCATTAGTGTGCATGCATTTTCCCATGGGGGTGCTTGTGCATGCGTGCACTCAAGCCCATCTACTGCGTCCATTGACAGCAGCTCCCTCTCCCTCGTCACTGGTTTTTATTGCCAGCAGAAGGAGCTAATGGCCCCTGGTGCCCCAGCAAAGTCAGTGAGAACCGGAAGTGAGGGGAGAGGAGAGCTACAGCGCTGGATCGAATGAGAGCTTAGGTAAGTGTGGGGTGGGGGGGGGGGATTCTGATACCTAAACATTTTTTTTTCTACCTTAAAGTGGAACTCCACCCAAAAGGGGAAGTTCTGCTTTAACCCCTTCCCGCCGACGCCTCCCAGCCCTTTAAGAGATTCTGACGTCGGGAGGCGGGGCGCTGGGGCGTGGTTTAGGAATCATGTGACCGCCGTGATGACGCGTCACGGCGGTCACATGATCGGGAAAGGTCCCGTTCGAAAGAGCGGAGCGGGACCTTTCCGTGAGTACTACACATGTGTGCGGGGAGCGCGCAGGGCGCGCGCTCTCAGCACATATGTATTTAGTTCCATGGACGCAAATGTGCGGCCGCTCGGCGTCTAGGCCCAGACGCCGGGAGGCCGCACATCTGCGTGCGGCCGGCGCAAAGGGGTTAAGGACTGTTCCCCCACTCCCCATTAAGGATTGACACCTGCGGGGGGAGGGCGAATAACCAAATTTGACAGGTACCCGCTCCCACTTCCGGTCCAATCGCCTAGGCCAGGGGTGGGCAACTGTGGCCCTCCAGCTGTTCAACTACAAGTCCCATCATGCCTCTGCCTTTGGGAGTCATGCTTGTAACTGTCAGTTTTGCAGTCCCTCATGGGACTAGTTCTAAAACAGCTGGAGGGCCACAGTTGCCTACCCCTGGCCTAGGCGACCGGAAGCAGAAAATGTCCTCCCTTCCTCCCTGTAGTCTTTTGGGACACGTGACAGGTCCCAGAAGACTACAGGACCGTTCATGAAGTGCAGCGCTACTTGCTCATGTGCAGTGGGTACCCGGCTGTGAAGCCGCAAGCGGTTACAGCCTGGTGGCCCACACTGAAGATGTCGGCCTCCTGGAATACAGGATGGCCAGTGAAGCAGGCTGCAGGGGACACACTGCGGGACCGAGGGACAGGTAAGTGGCTGTTTTTAAAAGTCAGCAGCTACAGTTTTTTTACATGGCGAGTGGAACTCCACTTTAATAGCAGGAATGCATTAAGGTAAAAAATGGTTAGGCCTTATAACCACTTTAAAGCAGTCCATTCGTTTTGAATGGGCTGCTTGCTGCACAAAAATAACACCAAAAAAGTGCTTTTCTAGTATAGTACACCACAGCCCATAATAGTATGTTACTATATGTGGTGCCCTGGAACACTTGCTTTTGGCCAGCAAGTATGAATAATGCTACAGTGCACTAACGGACAACATGGTAATTTTAATACTTTGCGCTGTTGCATGTTACCACAGCATATACTGTAGATGTGGAAAAAAAATAGAAAAAGTAATAAAGTAACAGATTGTGTGCTCCTAATTGTGGTAATGGAGAATAAGAAGAACCTGGCGCTGTAGATGGTGTGCAATAAGGATGGCTGTTATGCATACTCATCATTCGACTGCCAGACTCCTTGTACACCAGCTACAGTGCAAGGTTCTTGAATATTTTATTTCTAGTATTGGTTTATTGCATATGGATGTATCCCAATCCTGCTTTCTACCTTAGGCTGGTCATAGATGGATCGTGTGGTGGTTTTTTTTTTTTTTTCTTTTTTTTCATCCACAAGCAAGGTGAATGATGGAATCCTCCTAGCTGGGACATTGTATACTGATATTCTTCACTGTCAGAATACAATGATCAGCGGCTGATTGAGAAAAATTATCCAACAAGCCCAATTGACAGAAGTCAATCATTAGGCCTCATTCCCATGGAGTACTAAAGTGTACTCCCATGGCCAGCCATGATTTAACTGCTTGGGGATCCACAGGTGTTCGGTGCATCCCCATGCAGGCAGTTCCATTGATGTCAGTTGGGACACAGCAGCTGCACGGACACACACTGCTTCCAATCTGACATCCATGTGGGTAAACACTGCCCTCCAGGGGCACACGCTTTAGTATGCCCTGTGTAAACAAGGCCTTAGATCAACATCTGTGGATTGGGAATGGCCACATATGGATCAAAATTCGACCAGTTCAGGACTGGCCGAATTTCAATCTATCTATGGCCAGCTTTACGCTGCTGGATCGATGTTTGTTTGTGTTTTTATTTAAACCTTTTCTGATGGGTCTTCACCTGACAAACACTGGTACATCTGAACTTGTTTTGTCTTAAATTAACAATGCCCACTTTAAATATTATTGTACTCATTTTTAATTTTTCTCCTTTGCAGATGGATCGTGAAAAGTCCAACATAGAAAACAATTTACAAGACCTGCAGAAGACTTTGGATGTCGTTAGGAAGGACCTGTGTAATGAACAACAGAGAAACAGTGAGTTGGTCGAGCAAATTCAGGCTTTCCAGCAGGAAAACCTTCACCGGCAGGAGCAGGACAATGGGAATAACCTTGTGAAATGCTCTTGTGGACAGGAAGAAACTGAACTGGCTAAACTTGAAAAAGAGCTGAAAGAAGTCCAGCAAAAATATCAGATGTTTGAGGAAAAGTACCAAGAGGAACAAAAAAAGTGGGGAATGAACAAACAAGCTTCCCGTAATGAACTGCAGTCATCTTTCCAATCCGAGACCGATGACCGAGGGCTCTTGTCCGATCTCCAGGAAGAGTTGAGGACAGCACGGAGGCTCTATTGTGACTTTCAGAGCAAGCTCAATCTAGCCCAGGAGGAACTTTTGGCATTCATAGAAGAGCTCGCTCACCTCTACAACCATGTCTGCATGCGAAATAACCTGACGCCAAACCGCGTCATGCTTGATTATTACAGAGATGGTAAAGGAGCAAAGGTACTTCTCAGAAAAAGAAAATCTTCAGACTTCTTTGGAAAACTTGTGGTTAGCCCTGATATTGAGATAACAGAGCTTCACAGTGGTGAGCGATCCCCACTGAGTAGTCCTGACTCTACTTTGGGGTCAGATTGTGCGGACTCCCCTAGAGAGCTGCTTAGCATCACTCATCTTGTAGCCATTGTCAAGGACCAGATTAAACACCTGCAAGGTGCTCTTGCTGTGTCGTGGCACCAGACATCACTGGACAGTATTGCTTCTGATATGGAAAAGGACAAAGAGGTTCTGGTGGAGGAGGTCATGAAACTGAAAGCTTTGCTGAGCACTAAGAGGGAACAAATAGCAACTCTGAGGACTGTTCTGAAGGCTAACAAGCAGGTACATTTTGTCTTAATCAAGGCTCCTGGTTGTGTACTATTTATTTTTTAACTGTCCCGCTGTTCTGTTTTTTTAATAATTGTTAGTGTTTTGTATGTTTTTATACTTTTTTTCGTAATTTAATAAATTAACTTGGCCCTTTTAAGATTCGCGTTTTATTTTATTTGACATGGATTAGGGGGTCCTGCTATTTTTACTTCTTAAATAGGCCAACGTTTGGGCATTATATTTATCTAAATGTATTGGTTTTAAAGCTGATCTCCATGTTTGATTTAACTTTAGTTTTTTAGGACCAAGCTGGTCCAAACAAACTCTTCACTAGCAGTTGCAGCGGTTGTGTGTGCTGTATAAACTGTAGGTAGCCCCAGCTACATACAGTATACAGCGTTGTTTGCTAAGTCCTGTCCATTCCCAGAGCAAATTCGAGTCAGTGCGTGCCACTCAACCATTCAGAGGTAGCATTGTAGTCTATGAATGAATACAAAGATTTCTCTGATTGGCTGGGGTGGAGTTTGTGATGTCATCAGCCTGTATCTCCACCTTAGCCGATCAGAGTAAGCTTTATATTCGTTCATAGAATACAAGGCTTCCTCTGGCTGAGCAGCGCCAGGAGCAGGGTATTAAAGTATAACTAAAGGCAAGACACTTAACCCCCGAAACCCACCCCCCTGTTTTGGACTGAGGGTTTATGATCTGTGACAGTTTTTATTGCTGTCTGCAGGAAGGTTCACCCTCTATTTCTCTCTTTTGTTCTGTTTACCATTATTGTTGAAAGTAAAGAAAATCCCGAATTTTGGGCTGTCCCCAGAAAACTAACAAATGTTCCAAGGGTTACTTTAGTTCTGGTGACGTGGGGTACCCCTAGGGATTCTTTTAATTTGTGGGGATTTCCTCTCACTTCCTGCATTGGCTGTGGGACAGCAAATGAAGGGAAATCTCCAAAGTGGGACACAGTTGGCAAGAAAATCTGAAAGGGGTTATAACCCTCCCTTGCTCTATCCAAAATGGAGAAAAAAACAATTGCCTATAGTTCTACTTTAAAACTACATCCTGCTACCGGAGCTGTATACTGTGTAGCTGAGGCTACATATAGTGTGTACAGTGCTCCCGGTGAAGTAAATTGTTTGGGTCAAGGTGTTCATACTATTTAAAGGTAATTTAAACCTGGAGATCAGCTTTAAAGTGTATCTTAACCCAAGAACGAAATATAATGTATATATTGTAGTTTACCGGTCCTTAGATGTTCTGGCTGCATTCGTTTTTTGTTTGCAAGGACAGAACCTGTTGATCCTGCCATAGCCCCAGTGCTGTTGTAAGATCTTGATATCTCAATTTATTTAGTTCTTTGTGCCTTTTTGTAAACCACATTACTTCCCCTTTATGTAATGGAGATGGATTGCTGGAGACATTTGCAGTCCTCATCAGGAGTGCAGCATATGGTGACAGCGCTGCTGTTAATAGATACAGTACAGTGAGTGTCACCCTAGGACAGGAAATGTGTTATTGGCAGAAATACCAGGTAAGAAAATGAATGCTGCCACCACATCTAAGGACTGTCAAGCTTCAGTATATTACATTTTTTAGATATGCTTTAAGCCTAACCTAATTTTTGACCACACAGGCCAAAGCTACAGGTTCACTTTAATGTAGCCCTCCCCTGCAGTAAATGCAGTATTTGGCTTCCTTTTAACTCCCCCATTACTTCATTAGGCTGTCTGGAGCAAAGGAAAGTCCTTGAAAGCTAAGAGGTGCCCAAGTCTTTGCCTACACCATGCTATAGATCCCATTTTGATTGCACTGGTGGGCCCATGATCACATGGGCCGAGGGTCAGATCTTTTGCTATGCCTTGAATGGGTAAAGCAGAGGTTTCCTTTAAGGCACATAGCTAACCTTTCAATGATTACATTTATAATAAGCAATTGATTTTGCAGATGGGCAGCTTTTAAAACGTGGACATAAAAATTGAGCCGGGAGCCATTTAAAGCTTAAAGTTTATTTTAATAGAAGTATTGTTTAGTTTTTATATATTTAACACAGTGGAGTACTGAGCTGTGTGCTAATATGTCTATAGTCAGCTTTTGCTTAATATTTAAGAATACCTTTTATTAGCAGATGTGTTAAGGTGAACGTGACATGACCTTTAGCCTGGGTTCACATATATGCAGTACTGTACATCGCATGTGATTCACACAGGAACCGCATTGCTGTGCAAATCGCATGCGAATTGTGTGCTGTGCGATTGAAGCCATACATTTTGTATGGCTCTAATCACATCGCACCCTCACCAAAAAGGTGCAGGACCCTCTTTTTTTTTTTTTTTTTGGTCCGCACTGGAATCGGTTCGCATGGGCATTCACACCTATGTGGTCCGATTCTGCACATCGCACCAGGTTTTGTGGACCAATTTCGGGGTGTTGACATACACACCCGCAGCAGTTCGCATGAACGGGGTGTGATTCTGATGTGGTGTGGAATTTGCACAGAAAATGCTGCATCGGTGTGAACCCAGGCTAGAGTGGAATTTCCATCAAAACCTAAATCTTAAAAATGCTCCCTCCCCCCTCAGAACACCTTTGCAAACTAACCTGTGAAAGGTGTATATACTACCTGTTTTCAGGCTGCTCCAGTCCGGTTGCGTGATCTGGCTCAGCCAGTGTGGCTGCAGGGGAGAGGAGGGAGTGCTGACAATTGATGGACCATTGAAGCCTATGGGTGACGACATCCAGGCTTTGCTAGATGCTGTTTGAAATACTGTCTCTTCTACCCTGCAGCCGGTGCTAGCTGACACTGGGGAAAGTCATGTGACCATGTTGGAGTGGCCTGACGATAGGAGCGTTTTTAGTCAATGTACACTTAAAGAGTGCGGGCACATTATTGTGCTTGCATATACCTATATTAAATCTTCAAATCTGTGCCTTGGTGAAGCCCCAACATCCCAACTTCTGGCCAAGTACACATTTTAAAGGACTCGGTACTCCTGAAACCTAAAGAATGTTACTACCTAAGGTCTCTTTCACATGATGCAGAGGCCCATACAATGTGCAAGAGCCATTAGTTCATTAATGTGGAGCTGTGTAGGCAGCCTATGTTAGTTAATGGAGGTTCAGCAGGCTCTCCGACACATCTGAGCGTGACAGGTATGCGATAGTATATGTTTGGGAGACATGCACTTGATCCTGTACACTTGGGAGTCTGTACGGCCACTGCACCCCCATTGACTATTGTAGACTACTTGCACATAGCTCTACCCTGCTCTGGACGCATAAACAAACCACTCTTGCACTTTATATGGGTTTCTGTGCCTGCGTGATGGAGATCTTAGAGCAGAGGCAATTAAATACCTGCCATTACTTTAATTGGTCAGAAAAGCCTACTTTTTATTACCTTCTCTAATTTTGTTTCTCTTTTGTAACTGGTTCCTGACTTCATAGCTAAGCCCTCCAAACTGTCCTTCACCGATTTTTGCCTTCATGGCCACTAAGAGGACACTTATTGGGTAGGGGTAGGTTAGTCAGTGGAGCATAGCCATGAAGTCAGGGAAATTCAGAATACAGAAACAAACCCGTAACCTAATTAGGTTAGTGGCACAGAAAAGGCTTTTTCTGGCTAATAAAAGTATTTGCATGCTTCTTGTGGTGTCATTGTCTTAAGCTTTTAAAGCAGTGGTTCTTAACCTTTTTGGAGGTACTGAACCCCACCAGTTTCATATGCGCATTCACCGAACCCTTCTTAATTGGAAAAATAAAATATGATTTTTAAAATTCAAAACATAGGTATATATTTATACATAGGTGCACAAAATGAACAAAACCATTAAGAACAAAGAACAAAACCATTAAAACATGATTTTCACACAAAAACAAAATAATGAATATTTACCGCAAATCAGTGTGACTTCTGCTGTTGTCTTTCAGAGTCCAGTTCAGAAATGCGCGGCATTACCTTGGCAAGTGCCACTCTCATGTCATTTTCGCAACAAAGTTTGTTCCTTTTCTTCGTCTTTATGTCCAGCATCCTCAAAGGATTGCTCGCAAAGATATGTTGTAACAAACGGTATGAAAATTCCTCCTGGCTCCTCCCCCTTGACCAGTGCCCCAATAGCAAGCTGCTTGGTATAGGGGCACTGGTGCGTGCT